>NC_056745.1:447344863-447644863 GCF_019279795.1 Protopterus annectens
AGATCACTTTTGAAAAAAATGTCTTTGTTAATTTGAAGAATAGAAATACCTCAGGGAATATTTAATACTTTGATAACTTCATCTAAGGAGCTTGATAGGTAAGACAGCCATGGGTTGCAGTCATCTGTGATAACAAACAACATAAACTGCTGGAAGAAAAATATTTAATTGTTCCCTACTGCCTTGACGCTCCTGCCTTCTGAGGGAACAAAAATGTTATCCAACTATTCCAGTACCCCTTTATACATGATAAGGTTATATCAATTATCACAATTTAATGCATCCTTTCCTTTTAAAGAAACACAGAATTTACATAACAAAAATATATGACGAAGGAAGAAAAATAAAGTAATACTCACTTGGCAAATAGTGCAACTCATGTATCAAAAATTCCCATGGCAACATTTAGTACATAAAGGGTTTAAAATATTTAAATGGAGTACCTTAAAATACTTCATCAAGATGCAATGCTCTCTTCTTTTTAAACATCCCTTTCATTCAAAGGGAAGGGGGTTATAAAGGTGAAGGCTGCAGCATGTTTGCTATGGGAGTAAATGACTATAGAATTAATGGGAAGAACTTACCTCTGAAAGATCATTACAGCTGTCAAACATGCTTTGTTGCTTATGGTATAAAATGAGATTGTTCTACCCTAGGACAAAACAAACATAAAAAGACCTGCAAGCAGCAACTAGGGCAATCTAGAATGTAGAGTAAGGATACACAGAAAATGTCAGTTGTAGCAGGAGCAACTGAGCTAATAACAAAGAATCTTCAAACATATCTAGATATGCTGCCAATAAAAGTAACCCCTTGTGAACTGCAAAAAGATGCATTTCTGGGTATCTGCCATTTTTAATTTCTCCAAGTCTTTTGGGTTTCTAATTCCATGATGGGAATGGACCCCATTCCTAAGTCAAAGTACAATTAAAGTTCATGAAATTAGTATTGTTTCACTCTTTGATGTTGGCCAAAAGTGCTCTTCGCAGCACCTGCAATGTGTCCAGTAATGACTCCTTCTGCAATTCGTATGGTGTTAAATGAAACCCTCTAGCATGACCTGTCCTGGTAAACTCCTTGTGTACTAAAATGGGCTCAATCTAAATACTAATAAGTGCGATATTCTCACGTTTGGCAGACAAGAGCTCCCCCATCATACTATATAGACAGCACACCACTAGAAAATGAAAATATGGGCAGAGATCTAGGCACTTGAGTTGGTAACATCCCTCTCTTTTAACCATCATGTGACAATGGTTGCCAGGAAATCCTTTTATTTAACACAGCTAGTTGTGAAAGAGGTATCTTAAAGGTTTAAAGAGGTCCATTATACTCAGGGTTAAATCAGACCAATTACTGAGTGCAATGCCCCCTTTGGGATATATCTCATTAAACATATTAACCAATTAGAAAGACCACAAGTTTTCCTAACCAAAAAGATCACAGACTTAAAGTCTTAGAGCTATCAAGAGAAGCTGGAATTTCTATTCTTTCATTTAGTGTCTTACAGGCTTTTGAGAGACACTTCTTGCCTTACTTACCATACCATAAGAGACTCCCTTGTCTTGGGCCTCCTATATCTCTGCAAGTCCAGTGGCTCCACCAGTACTAGAAGTGGGGCCCCAAATCTTCACCAACAAATAAATAAAACATGATGGAGGGACAGGTTTATAACCAATTGCCTTCCAAACCTCTGTAATAAACCCCTCTTGCATGTTAAGCAGTGCAACTCACTATCTTCCTTTAAACATACCCTAGAAGACTGGCTGGGTATCACAGATTAACTTTACTCTAATATTGATTGATGTGGCGCTCATGGAAAAAAGGGGTGCATCCAGAGGGTGGGTACTTGCAAGGCACAAATAATTTTAAGACTCGATAGCCTTGAAAATCTATGAATCTGTCAAATTATTTGTTGAATTGTGGATGTGTATACACATTCCTTATTTGTATAGCTTTTTCCAGTATCCCCAGCACTACTTCCAGCATTATCTTATTCTAATTTTGCTTATATTTCTCTTTCCCTAAACTAGATGCAATTTCTTTTTAATTCCAGTTTAACAGCTTCTCACTTCACAGAAATTGAAACATTTCCATCACCCTTTTCCACCAAAATTGTATCACCTAGGTTTTCAGGTACTCCTGCTCTTCTACAATTTTTTTAAACAAAATGGGGTCTTGCCTTCAGAAGTGACCATTTGTATGGGATCTACTTCAAAACATCTAAAACCCATAACATCTAATTTCATAACACTAAGACCAGAACATCTAAAACCCATAACATCGAATTTCATAACATCTAACATTACAAATCACAAGAAAATAACATCCCCTCCACATTTAACTACACCAAACTACCAAACACACTTTTTTTACTATGTTTCTGCAGGGGGCAAGCCCCCCTAAATCCCCCATGTGCCCCCCCCCATAAATTAAATATACCAACTCTAAGATCACACTACAGTGGGAAAAAGTTAATTTCCTAACCCCACGGTATCAAGCCCCCCTGCAGAAACATAGTAAAAAGTGTGTTTGGTAGTTTGGTGTCGTTATTTGTGGAGGGGATGTTTTTTCATGTGATTTGTAGTGTTAGATGTTATGAAATTTGATGTTATGAGTTTTAGATGTTTTGGGTTGCAGATTTTCTGGTCTCAGTGTTATGAAATTAGATGTTATAGGCTTTAGATCTTTTGAAGGGGACCCTTTGTAGGACATTGATAGATCCTTAATAGCTAACTAATTAGGCTGTGATAGAACAAAGCACAAACCAAAATATTTGCCTCAGTGACACTGTTTATCAGTCCTGAACTTAAAATATTCAATCTAACTTTCTTCTCCCATTGAAGATGCTAAATAGATTACATTCTTTGTGCTGGGATTCCTGGCCTGGCAAGGGTCCACAAGACAAAAGACTACAAAGAGCTCCTCAGTCTTGGCTTGTGTTTAGCTAGTCCTGGTCTGCTCGTTGGAATTTTGTCCAGCCTAGCTGAATGCACTGTGGTAATTACTAACTCCTGCAATAATTAGCACCGCTGCCTAACTCTCACCAAAGCTAAATGGCTCCTACTACATTTGAGAACCAACCTCCTACTAGGATCACTAATTCACAAAGCCCTTTTTCCTGTAACATCATCCCCTCTCAGTCATAAACTTTTCACCACAGCATACAATCTCAGGGGTATCTCTCAATCATACCCTAGCCTACTAACTCCAAAAAGTAAACTTTATTGCATTGACCATGCATTTTCCATCCTAGCACCTAAAATATGGGACTCAGTTCCTCTCATAATCTGAGATGTCCAAAAGTACTCAGGCTTCAGACAATATTTCAAAGAATACTTCTTCAGCCAAGCAGATTGCAGCTGCACTCACTCATATCACGTTACATGAACCCTGCAGGTCTTTCACAACTCTTTATCCCCATTTCATCCTTCCTTATCTCATCTTGTCATCCACTCACTTACTGCCTCTCATTCATCCTACGTCCTGCTTTCCTTTGTGTCTCTCTCACATTTCTTCTTCTATTCCCTCTGAATGCCTCTTACACCTTTTTTTCTGTTGTCTCCCCATGATATGCTTTCTTGCAGCTATTCTCATCTGCCTCTTCTAATGTCTTCATACCTCTCTATATAATGATATGTTGCTATCCCTGTAGCATAATCCATCTCAGTCATAATAGCTACATCTTATCCATAAAGCTCTGATAAGCAAATTTTCATTTCCCATCCATGTTTTGACACTGTTAACTGCTTCTTGAACTAAATGTTGTAGCATATTCTTGTATCTGTAAATATGTATATATAGGTTCATAGGTTGGTACTAGGCTATCGGCCCTAGGGCCTATACAACCCTAGCCATAACAATTCCCTGGATATTTCTTCCCACAATATTTACTTCCCTGGACCCTGTCTAGCAGGGTGACTGACATGATCCCTGGGGTGAATTTCCTATCTCCCATCCAATTGTCAAGGTTCCTTTTGAAGAGGGCCAAGGAGGCGTTCTGCTTGACATGTATGGGCAGTCTATTCCAGAGTATGGGGAGTCTCTGGATCAGGAACCTATCCCTCCAGCATGTTTTGTTCATTGTGATGACAAGGTTTAGATCCCTGGACCGTGTGGCTCTGAGGAATTGGGATTTCTTTAAGTGGAGCGTGTCCAACAGCTCAGGGTTTGACATGGCCTTGTATGTTAAGCAGAGATCACCTGAGTAGACAATATGCCACAGAGTATAGCTGGAGTTTTTTTAGATATTTGTTTGTTTTTTTTTTTTACAAATCCTAGTATCTGTAAATATGTTTTGTTCATTTCTTATGTGATCCTATTCACCTGCGCTGTGCCTGCAAATGGTCCATTGAGATCAGTGCATTACCCTGGTAAACAAATATAAATAAAGTAAAAATAACAAATAAAATAAATAAGGTATTGTCTCCCACCTAATTTTCTATAGCACCAATAAATTATTTAAAAACATTTGCATTTTCATTAATAGGACTATAAACATTTCCAGACATAACACTAGCTGCTATAGTGTTAACTAAAGTGGCACACCATCTAGCCAGTTTGTCAACTTGTTGATCTATTTTAACCAGCTTAGGTTGTTCTTGAATAAAATAATTAATGTTCAGCATTATTATTGGATAAAATAGATCTCCATCCTTACTGTAAGCCCGTTATTATAAGTAAATATCTCTTCCTTAATTTAGTGTTCTGTCAGAAAGCTACTTGTGCTATAATTGATTTAATTTCTCTACAATTAGCTGCTTCTTGATTGGTGTATTAATGCCTCTAACTTTCCAAGAGGTTACAAATGATGAAGCTGATTTGTATCTGCAGTTAGTGTATAGATTCACATTACATGGGACATGGGACACAGCAACTAACATCTTTAAAAATGCCATTTACGTGAAATGTAGGCCTGTTTCACAGCAAGACAACATGAATAAAAACCCTCTGCAACTCATGCAAACACCAGAGATGAGTTCCTGCAAAATGGAATCACATCTTATATAGAGATTCAGATATTTCAATTAAACTAAGATGGAATCCTTGAAACCCCAGATGCCACAGGTAGGGGGCTAAATGAATGGTAATGATGATACTCCCAACATACTCCTGGAAAAAACAGGAATAAGTAATAGAAATGTTAAAATGGCAGATGTCTATCTATGCGCTGAATAGTATTAAAGTTTCATTGATGAACATGCAAAAAAAGTTTTATTACATGGCAAAGGATTATAACAATAACATGAGAACATCATCTTCTATAAAGGGGATGAACACCTGTCAAAAAAGAAAGGAATAACGCAGCCCCAAGAACTTCAGCAAACACAAACTTTCAACAAACAAGTAGCTGAAGCTCCTCATAGTTTTGTAAAAAAAGTGTGTTATAAAGTGGAAGGAAAGGCTGCAATGTTGCCTGTCTTCTTACTATATTTTGAGTAATGTCTGTCACTGTGGCAACCTGTAATGACATCGTTCCACAAAGTAGAGATCAGCGCCAAACCACACTCTGTGACCATGAGAGCGTACAATTAAAATCACCACATTATGTTGGAAGATGATTATCTCTAAAAGCTAAGAGCAGATGTAACAAAAAACATGACACTGAAAATTGAAGACAGATAAAATAAATGATAATGTATCATCCAAAATAATGGAGTGTTCATTCAGTAAGCTGCAAGTAATATTCTTTCTATGACTCCCCCCTTATGGATCAAAGTCTCCCGTGGTCTACCTGTACATCACAAATGAGAAAGGAGGGGCACCCAGTTCAAACTTCAACAAGACAGCCAAACCAAAAACATTCACTTGACCATGTCTAGAGAAATGTAAAAAAAGTCATGGTATTCACCTGCAGCTTTAGCAATGTGTGGCTGACAGAAAGAAATCAAGTACAAATGTTTAAGCAAAAGTATATATTCCTCCCAAGCTGTCCTGTAACCTGAGCATAATGTGAAAAAAAATCACAATAAGAAGAGCCCCCTCTCCCGGCCACACACACATACACGCATACACGCATGCACGCACACACACACACACACACACACACACACACACACACACACACACACACACACACACACACACACACACATACACGCACACACGCGCACACACACACACACACACACACACACACACACACACACACACACACACACACACACACACGTACATACACACAAGAAAAGAAAGGATCTGCTACAGAATTCTCCAGGCAGCCAAATGCACTGATAATGCAAAAGACAACAACTTTAGTAGTATGATAAAGGCCAAATGTAGCTCTGTTAGTTCAAAGGTTTGTACTAGGCTAATGACCACTGTTAACTTTAAACCTAGCCATGCAGTTCACATGTATCTCACAAGTTTAGGTACCCTTTGTGAAATCAAGGGTTTTGGGTGGTATGACATTTACAGGTGACCTTTGTTCATTAGAGACATAAGTGCCAAACTTGGTGTAAATTTCCATCTCCTTATTCACTGGTCCAAGTATATGCTTGAATTGGGTTAGGGAAGAACTCTGCTTCACATGGACGGGGCGCCTGTTGCACAGAAGGGGTAGTTAAGGTTTAATTCATTTTTAATAGCTAATTCTGGTGCAATTTGTCTTACGGATATTCAGGAGGCCCATCAGAGTGGGGTCTGAGGATGCTGTGTATGCCAGGCATAGATTGCCCCTAAACAGCCTGTAGGAGACAAAGTACAGGGATAGGGCTTTGAGGCTGTCCACATAACACATGTTGTTAATGCCGTGAATTCTTCTTGTGAGGAACCTCTGTGGACATCCATTGCTGAATGTGCCTATTCAAGTGCATACCGAAGGGGGCATTGTACTCAATAATAGTTCATATGAGTGCCAAATACAGTGGAACAATGACCTCCTTGAACCTTGATGCCATATGTTTATTTCTAAGTTGTGCAACCTAGCATGATTTCCTTACTACTATAGCCACATGATAGTCAAAGGCTAGGTTATTGAATATGTGTGTCCCCTAATCCTTGATTAGTGGGTGTACTCTTGGGAGGGATGTTATCAATATGGTAGTTTCTGGCTTCCCAAAGCATACTATTATGCATTTTATGATGATGAGTTTTAGGCCTTGGCTCTGACACAAGCTATCTGTTTGTGTCAGCCCTTCTTGGAGGACACTAGTGTCTGTGGGAGATTCTATGACTGCTCCATATTTGCAACCATCTGCAAACTTGGTCAGCCAGGGGTTCTTAATGTTGACCTTGACTTCAGAGAAGTAAATGCTGAAAACGAATGGCCCTAATACAGTGCCCTGCAACACTATGCTGGTGACCAGCTTCTTTGTGGAGGTGTATTTTCCAGTCCTATCTTCCTGGGTGCTGTCTATGAGCAATCTGGCTATTCATCATGTGACAAAGGGGTTAATACCAAACTACATAAGTTTGTCTATAATGCCCATGGGGGAACTGTGTCAGATGCCTTGTCCAGGTCAAGGTAAGCAAAGTGTACCACATTGCCCTCATCCACTGCTTTAGTAACCTTCTCAAAGAAGTCTGGTAGGTTGTGTGTCCATAGATGTGCTGCCCTTTTCAGAGGGATGATGGTAGCCATTATCTATGTTTGGATATTATGGTTAAATAATGATTCTAGAGGATCTGGTAGGGGTCTATATTATATTTTCGAAAGCCGACAATGTCAAATCTGACATTGTTAACACGAGAATATCGAATGCTCAGAATCTCAAGTGTGTAAACAGAAATCTCCTTAAGGGGAGATTTCTGTTTACTGCAATGTAGTACGGTCTCAGAGTTGGTATATTTAAGTAGCGGGGAGTGCAGGGGGGCTTACCCCCCTGCTTAAACAAGTTAGGGTACTTTTCTCTTTTTTTTTGTCTTTTTATAAGGTCGATGTTTGAAGACATCGACCATATGGTGTCGACCATATGTTGTTCGATGTTTTCAAAAGTCGATCTTATAATATAGACCCTCTGGTAGGAAGTGTTTCTTGCTATTTAGGTGGCAACCTGGGATATTGTCAGAGTCCATTGATGCAGTGTTCCTGGTTTACAGAGTGCATTAAGAATTTGTTCCCTAGTGACAGTTGGAGTGTTATATTTGATGGTATTTTTTGAAGGGAAGCTGCGGAAGAAAAAGGGGTAAAACTGGAGATTAACTTCTCTACCAGCAAGTGTGCTAGATCTTCTGGCTAAGTGTAGGTGGCTCCATTAACAATTAGCTCTGGACACAGTTGTGTATTGCCTTTGAGGTTGTGGACATGGCTGAAGAATGCCTTGTGGTTGTCCATTGCATTGGAGACTACTTTTGCCTCAAAGTTGGTTTTGGTAGATTTTATTATCCCTCTGAGTTGTTTGCTTAGATTAATGACAGAGAGAGATTTTACCTTGCTGTGCACTACACTATGTAATTTTTGCCATGATTTTCTTTCTTTTGGTATGCAAGCTACTGATGCTTGGATTCCACCAGGGTGGCTTGTTTTTTTGTGTGTTCTGTACTAACTCCTGGTAAGCACAGCTGTCTCTATCTATTAGCATGATCATATTGGGTTTCTGTGAACAATTCTGCATAGGCAGCAGAGTTCTCGGGGTGTGAGGGAGCTTGAAATCTTCAAAGTTATTACTTAATAGTAGGAAGTTTTCCTTTGAATAGTTCCTAAATGTTCCAAGGATAGCTGGGGTTTGGGATTTTATTTTTAATTCAAAGGAGATTTTTTTTTTGGTCCAACCTTACCAGAGAGGGCATTATGCTAGTGGGATGTACAACTCTCTCCGATGTTTGTTAGGACCAGTTCAAGTATGTTTGCATTCCTGGTCAGTGTATGAATCATCTGGTCCAGTAATTTGTGCTTAAAAAGTCCGGAAATCTCTGAGACTGCATGTTTGGTATCATATATGATTCCCAATTAAAGGTGGGATATTTAAGGTCACCTATTAATTTGGTATTGGATTAGATGGTGAGTCAATCCAGTAAGTTTAAGTAAGTGTTATGGGCTTCCTGAGTCATAGACGGGACCTATATTTTGCAAGGATGTGGTATGCAATTTTGGCTGTGGTGATCTGATCAAGAAGATGCTCCAGTGCATCAACCTATTTGACCAGTCTTGAGCTATACTTGTTTTTGATTTAAATATGAACACCTCCACCTTTAGTCCCTGCCTGTGTAGTAGCTGGTCTATATGTGTGGAAGGCATTGTAGCCTTGCACTGCCAGGGTGCTCTAAGTGATTTTAAACCATGTTTCAGTAATTGTACAGACACCAGCATTTTCTAAGGTGAGGAGAGCTTGTAGGGAGCACAGCTTCTTATTGAGACTCCTGGCATTGACCAATAATACCTTTAGATTTTCTTGTTTTGGATTTGCTATTTCTGAAGGATTGTCAGTTTAATATTGCCTAAAAAGGCACTATGGGGGAAGACAATATTCTATCCAATATTCAAAAGCCTGAAGGGGACGGGGCAGACCATCTCTGGCAAGGTAGCGTGGTCTATTGACCATCTCCTTCCATGCTGACAATTATTGCACCTGCTTAGAATGACCCCAACCACTAAGACAATTATTAAAGGCAGTCATCTTCTGTTCATATTGTAGTGTCATCCTTGAAGAAGGTAAAATGCTGTTCAGTGCTAGGCTCCTACCTGCCTGGGACACATAGTACAAGAGCTGCATCCTGTTTCTAGCCTTAAAGCTCAAGGAGGTCGATTTCAGATCATTTATACCCACATGTACTTTGACTGAGTCATACTGGTACTTGTGATACAATGAACTGAGTGAATACATAATCTAGTGGATCCTGGCCCCTGTCAGGCAACTGACCATGACTTTCTTCTTAGCTTGGTAGAGGGATATAAATGTGTCTCGCAATGGAGTTTCCAATGACCAACATGTTGTTTTTTTGTGGTGGCTTGCCATATGGGTTTAGAAGTAGAAGCTCCATGAGATATGGCTGCATGTGTTGCTGAGGGTGTTGTTTTGAATCAGGGCATTTGGGGCTGCTGAGAGTACTTGTCATGTGTACTTCATCTAGGAGGTCTTTGGGATTTAGGAAGGTTACATTTAAGTGCCTCAGCATATGTCAGTCCATGTATCTAGTTATTGCTGTGAGTGACGGATGTTGTGTGCATTATTGACAATCTGATTGGCATTAGGACTGCTTTTATGTGTCAGCTTTGCCTCCAGTGACATTATGTAAATACATCTCTCACATACATTATCAGTTTGTTTGAGAATTAGTTGGTTATCAGTAAACATTAAGCAATATCTGAATTGCCTCATGATCCACATATTCAGCAAGCCCTCAACAGAGATAGCGGGAAAGTTCATCTCCATGGTTACGGGCTCTTTTTTATTGACTAAAAGGTTGCGGTGAAAGTATAGAGTAAACAAAGCAGTATCTGTTGCACAACTCCAGTGGCAGTGCTTGTCACTGAGAAAACTAGTTAACCCATGCAAACTGAGGGCTAGGGAAGTTTCAAGGGTACATTTACTGGGAAAACGTTGATTCAAGGTATCTTCATCTATGCAGGGCACTGCTAAACCTTGCTGTATGATGAGCAGCATCTCAAAACTGCAGCAACTTTCTAGAGATGGAGAAATTCAAACAAGCTTGACCTCTGACCAGTAACAAAGACACACATTGGGGTCTCAAACAGTGATTCCCAGTGCAGAAGGGACCTGGCTACTCACTACTGCCACTAGGGAGCAGGCCAAAGACTCCTTAATGTAAAAACATTGTCTGGGATCTCCCAAAGTGCTGACGTAAACCTAGTTAACATATAAAACCCAGGGTAGCTGTCCAGGAGTTCACAGTAAGGGGCCTTGGCAATGCTCCAAGGCACCAAAAAGGGGAACAGAGAGCAAGGAAACTACAAATAATGTACAGATATAAAAGCAACATAGCTAAATTACAAAAACAACATGGCTAAATTACTAAATAAAGTGCATAAAGCAGTGAGGAATTAATATTCAGTTCATGATGAAACAGGGTTTAGCAAACAGTCAGATGCAGCTTATAAAGTATGACATTTCTGCATCAAAAGCACAACTATATTATCAGTGCTTGTAAAAATCCAGATAGAGTGCAAATGATCATTGTAAAGTACTTGTCTAGCCTAAGATGGAGCAGGATTCAGCCAAAAGCCTCTGGATTCAATTGAATGGTTACCAAGCAAGTGGGAGCTCTGAGATAATGAGTCAAGCATCATGCAAACCTTGTGCATGCATCACACATCCTTCACTGGTATAGAACTGGCTTAAGCACACATCTGATTCCAGCCAGTCCTAATATATAAGTTAAAAGTCTGGAACAGATAAATTCTCAAAACAACCTTTAGATTGGTTAAAAAAAAAAAAAAAGACCAGCAACTCACTGAAACTCCTCCAACGAACCACCATACGGCTAAAATACCCTGGGCTGTAGGTTGTAATCATTCACAAAAAAGCACATATGACATAGGATAAAATCCAAAATGTTTTTAGTGAAATAAATGAACAGAGCGCTTTCGTCTTCTAACCAAAAACTTTATCAGAGGTAAAAAATTCTATCCATAATAATTTAAATAGTGCAAAAAATTAAACAATAAACCAATCCATACATTCTTTTCAAAAAGATCACTTAATAACTGTCCTTAATGGAATCAAGGATTTAAAGAAACAGTAACATTCCAACAATCAAATACTTTCAATGTTTCATATAAAAATTAAAAGATGAGCAATATAAATTAGTTCTGTGTTGCAGCTCTAAATTTTAAATTACAATTCAATGACGTGGTTTAGCCATGGACTGGGGTAGCATTAAGATGTAGCTGCCAACTGAGTTCTCTTTGTTCAAGTAAAAGTTCACTATCACCCCACTGTCTGTATAATTTACTCTTTCTATAACAAAAAAAAGAATCTTTTAAAGTCAGGGCATAGGAGTGAATGCTTGTAGAGTGCATTTGTTGATTTACATTTTTTAACATTGTAAATATGTTCGCACATATGCTCTTTGAGTGTTCTAGTATTTTTTCCCAATATAGAAAGCAGGACAGGAGATACAAGGAGCTAAACAACCATTCTAGTCTTGCAATTGTATATTCTCGGACAAGAAAGTGTTCAATCATATCTTTCGACAGTAGCATAGGGTCCATCATTTACATATTTGCAATATTTACAAAATCCACATTTCATCATTTTGGACCGATTAACTGTTTTATTTGGATTTTCTCTTGCTTTTTCTGTTCTTCTTGCATGTGCATTGGAGGGTTTGTAGTAGAGAAATGCAAGCCTCTTTTTTATCTCAGTCCTCTACCACGTCAGCTAACAGAGAAAACCGAATTTGTGTTCATAGTTTGAAAATGGAACATAATGGGGCTCACTTGTATCATAGGATCATAGGAGGTTACTAGGCTAATGGCCCTGGGCCCTTACAAGCCTAGCCAAGTATTTATCCCCAAAAAAGAAACCTCAGTCAGCACCTGTCACCCCTGTCAGTGAGGGATAAAGGTGGAACCCCTGGGACAAATTTGTTCCCATCTACTTATCAAAGTTGCGCTTGAAGAGGGTCAGCGAGGTACTCTGTTTGACATGTATGAGAAGTCTATTCCAGAGACGGGCCAGACTCTGGGAGACAAACTTGTCTCTTCAGCAGGTTTTGTTGGTGTCACATATTAGATTTAGGCCTTTCGAGTGGGTAATCATGAGTAGTAAAATCTTGTCCTTTAGATTTTGTCCCTTCAGGTAACTTAGTCTGAGTATTAAGGGGACGTTCTGGCTTTCCTTTTAGTGTCAATGGCTGGATCAGCTCTTGAAGACAAATAAATCGACAAATCTTTCCTCAATTGCTGTGTCAGGGGTGAAGCAGAGTACCGAAATTTAATTCCCTCAGCAAAGTCAAATGTTAATGATTTATTCAATTTCTTAACAAAATGATTAGCTGGGAATTTTGGCAAAACAAGGAAGCCCCCGATCTAAATTTATATACAACAAGAACAAAACCTTTCCTTTTGTTGAATAAGATTGAGCTGCGATTTGGCTAGAATCAAAGCTGATCACTAGCAATCTTACATAGTGCTCCCATCTCTCTGGATCTCCATAAGACATCTTTCTTCTCCACATAATTTGTGAAGTGCAATATAATGTGTCTTGGTAAATTAGTTTTAGTTTTAGTAGTTCTGTGGATCCAATAATTTGTATTGATACTTTCCTGTTCAAGAGCCAGGTAAGCTCTTTTCTGATGAATTGTAAAGTTTTTGAACTTCCTTTGCCTTTAGGAAGGCCAATAGTAAGAAGATTATTGTAACAGGGTCATTTTTCTAGCTTGTCTCTTTTTGGCACCTCCCTTTTATTTTGTCATTGTAGCTCCTTAATTTTATGTTGTATGGGATGTAATCACTGAATTATGGTCCATCAGAGCAGTTTGTTGTGCTTCAAATCATCATTCTAAAAAATTTGTGAGTAGTTCTGCTGGAATTTCTTAAACATGTATCAGCTTTAAGAACATCCTCTAGTAACACTGAGAGAGAATTAACAGAGGAGTGTAGCATTTGTAACTCCTCTTTATTCTGGGCATGTGAAACCTAGCCATAACCTTTATTTCTAGGCAGTCTTATTTTGCCATGAACAAATCGACAAAATCCACTTTAATAAATGTAAAGAATATCTTGATGAAGTCAGGAAACAGCCTTTTCATTATTAACTGTGCAAGGCTGTCATTGGAAGTACTTTTCTTTATTCAGCACTTGAACATCTTAGTTGGTGTGATGCACCATCTGTACAGAATATTTATCTGATCTTCAACTATGAATTTGATGCCTCTCTGGTTATTGCAAATATGGACCATCCCTTCTCAAATAATTTTTCCCCAGCATTTGACTTCCTTCTATAAGGCCTTTCTAAACCTGTCTACCCCACACTCTCCAGACCTTTCCTCTAAGTGTCTATAAATCTGCTCCACTTTCCATTTCCCTTTCCCTCAAGTACTCCACACTGCATATCTGTTTATGAGCACCCAATCTACCCAGTTTTATCTGCTGCCTTCCATCATTCTCTAATCTCTAATCCTACCCTGTATCCCTTTATAACACAAACACTTTTTCAACTTAACTTCCAATACTTCCTTAATCTCCATAAAAGACAAAATCCAGACCATTTTCTCCCCTTAGTAACTCACCCAACCTTCCCTCAATCCCTTCTCCTCCCTCTCAGTCTTCATGCCCCTTATTTTCCATGCTTCCCCATCTTTAAACTAATTGTCTTTGAGTCCCCTTCCAAATCTCTTCCTTACATAGCCACCAAATTGCTTGTGTATTCTGCTATGCTCCAAAAATACAGTATCCAGCTTGATGCCTGCTATTCTGCAGACCAAGCTTCCACCACTGACAGACCCCTCCCCTCCCCCATCATGCTCTGCAGATTAGTAATCCCACTTATCTCAGCACCTTTGACTTCCTGCAACACCCATTCTGCCCCTTCTTCAAATGTATCTGTCTAGGGCCCTCTACCAGTTCTGAGAAAATGACTCCACAGAGATAGCAGTAATAGTGGGATTTGCCTGTTCAGTTACATCCAAGTATGTGCATCATACTTTATCCCCAGTTCTACTAGTCAAATGGCCTACACTGGCTCTCCACTCATCCAATACTACCTTCTCCAGTCTCATGCCATCCTACAAACTGTCACTCTTAATACTTCCAATACCAATTTATGTTTTGTCACAAATATTTAATTAAAATAGTGGCAAATAGAAATAGCAACCCTTTTTAGTCACGCCACTTCCAAGTGTCCCAGCATATATTTTCCAGCATGATCCTATCTCTTCTAACCTTCTCTCCCTACATCATCATCTCCATATCCACCGACTTCCCAGCATGAAACTCTAAACCTGACTTTCTACCAGGTCTCTTGGTAAGTTCCATCACACTGTTTTTATCATACTCCTTTCTGGACATATATGCCGAAAAAAGTAGAAGTCAGTAAAGGAACAAAAAAAGGCCATCAGAATCAGCCAGGATCACAAGACCTGATATACTACTCAACCACCATTTGCTTTTAGTTCTACCACCTCATTATGAAATTCTGCTCTTTGCTGCTACATATCTTTCGACCAGTTGTTCACATGGCACTGTTATGACTCCATGTTCTTGATCTGCTTACCATTCTGCCAGACTCAGTTGACACACACACACACACACACACACACACACACACACACACACACACACACACACACACACACACACACACACACACACACACATGCACACACACAAGGAGCATCCCATACACTCCATCCACCTGTTCTTCTTCTGTGTGTAATCCTTCTCCACAGCATCAGATGAATCATATTTATCCATAGATTGTCCATTATCACCCTTAAGCTTCAGAGGAGCTTTGATGCTGATACTGTCCTCAATTGATCCTCTTCCTCTCCAGTTTTGTAGGCACAGATTACCAGTTTATGTATTTTTTTCTTCAAATGATAGACCTGTCCACCCTTCCTCTCCTCTCTTCCACTCTGCTGGCAGCTGCTTATATCATTCAATGCCTTAGGCCCCTCAGCTCCATGTCCATTGCTGAGCTGTTACTCTCAAGCTGCACTTAACTGTTACCTATGATCAATTATAGACTATTCCAAGCATCTTCTTACAGGAAATATACCAATCTGATGTCCTGCCATAATTTTACTTTAACCCAGCATGCGTATCTGTTTGGCTGCAGCTGTCTCTATCACCATAGCACTTCACTAAACCCTTGGTGTCACCTGTACTGATACAAGAAAAGGTCCCTAATGCATCACACTTTGTATCAAACTAATGTCTTCTCTTCTTCTTGATCTCCCACCACAGCAGCCATGTTTTATCTGTATGGCTAAAACAACTGATAGTGACATTCCAAACACTCCACTGCTGACTTTCTAGGCAACAGACCCAATGGGGTATCTTCACTGTGATATATACTACCCCAGAGCATTCTACAGGCCTGCCAGCTCATGATAAAAGAATCCATAGCATCCCTACCTTACACTGTCCATATTAGTCCTAATTTCTAGGTCATCTTGCTTCACTGAAGGGACATCAGTGCCTCCTGCATTCAGGATGTCCCTCAGGGGTAGTTCAGCAAAGCCTTAAGTTGCTCTGCTTAGTCAGGTTTTCCTCTATCAGAACTCGTGCCTTCTCAGACCCTCACTTAACATAGCCTTGGCATCTGTGTCTGCAGTTATCATGGCAATCATTTCCAGGACTTTGTCCATATTTCGTCCTCCTTGCAAACAGTTTTTGCTCTTTTCCATATTCTGACAGATCTCAGTGCACTCAGCCGTGAGGAAGGGTTGTGCTTACACTTTCCACCAATGTTTAATGTTCATGCTGCTGAGGAGCTCTGAGATTATGCTATTTTCATTAGCACTCAACAATGTCCATATTCCCTAGCTGAATTCTGTATGAAAAAAATCTCTAATTTTACATACAACTTTCAAACTGACATCAAAGTCAGGCTTTCCAAAGTGGTGGTTTTAAACTGCCTAGCAGGTCAGTGCCTGCTTGAAAATAACTTTTGACACTACACATCACAACATTCTTTGCCAAGTGGAGGAAATGGCACTAAATTTATTAAATCATACAGTAAATGATGGACTCCCTTCCTAACAAAATAAAAATAGCCATTCCAAGCCACAGCCCTAGGGTATATAATTAAACCAGTATGAATAACACATTATACTTCAAGGGTTCATTTCACCATTTCATTTCTTTTGTAACACAATGATAGATGCATTTTTAGAAACAGTCCTAGTTCAATTAAAGTCTTTGCTTAATACTAATTGAAAATGTCAGTTAATTGTCTGGAATCATGTTAATAATTATCTTTAACAGTCAATTTGATTAGCCCATAGTATTTCTACTCTCTCTAAAACAAATTGACCTTTGGTATACTGGTTGCAGTGAGTTAAGAATTTGTAAATTCCTCACACTTTTAGCTTTTAATGCACATTGCATTCATGCAAAATGGTATTATACTGCTGAAAATCTTTTCTTAAGTTTTATAGTGTTTATATTGTTCTAGTTTTGATTAAAGCATTACATTATTTTCGCTTTCATTCTTGTTATGATATTCATTACCTTGTATCAGATTTCATTTATCTGAGAAGCACTAGTTCATTTAGTGCACTGCAAATAATTTTGCAAACAAGCTGACTTTGTCATTAAAGTCAGTTCTAACAGACAGAGACAATATCAATTAAATGCAGATAAGATTTTGTCTACTCCAGTAATATCACTTCTTTGAAAGACATGCATTAAAAATGTCGAACTGAATCTATTATTTATTATTTATTTATTTCCAGTTTGATTGTTTCCTTCAAGTAGTTTAGAGGATAAGTCTATGATCTATGACGACCTTTATCGACAAATACAGTAATCCAAAGCCATGGCTAGATAGATTGTCATCAGGCAGTCCCCAGGCTGGTGCCTCCCTCAACCCAAAGTTGAGGGCCAAAAAAAAATGCAGCTCCAAAGTGGAGGAGAAAAAACAAGGTGATGTAAAGTGTGTCTAACAGCTTATGTGCACTCACACTAAAAGTCCTTTAGCAGCTGTACAATACTATCCACAGCTGCTTAAATGGCTACTGAGACTCTGCTCACCCCTGATTAGACACTCAGTTGTACTGCCAGTCACTGCCCTAACAGCTTGTGCCTGGGGCAGCAGACATATTTGCCCCACACTAGCTATGATACTGCAGTAACTATAGATATGATCAAAAATGTAAACTGGCTTTTATTAACACGTTTTCATGAATTTCACAGTATAAATGCTCTCTGTGATAACTTATCATAATCCATGCAGGAAAATATATGAGTTATAAAACCTGGGCAAATGGAGAAACATCAGTTTTTCATTTGTAGCTTTAGTAGATAATAGACTGTAACTCAACAATTTTTAACCTACAATTAGTCCTTTGGATGACATGTTAAACCAAGGTTCCATCTGCTAAAATTGGTGGTAGCTCATGTCAATGTATTCAAAATTCAAAGATTCAAAGTAAACTTTATTGTCATTTAGGACCAAACATGCATAGCCTAAATGAAATTTCATGCATCAGCTCCTTCTTGAGATTGCAAACAGAAAGTAAAGCAACAAATATAAGTAAAAGAATGAACATAACTAACATATACAGTGCCACTCCCAGTATAAAAAAGAGCAGAGAAATTTTCAACACTTGAATACAGAATAAGTACACCCTCCCATAAGTTATAATAACTGCCTCCTTTAAGTAAAAGACAATTACAGATTACACATTGCCCAGTTGTCTGTCTAATATTCCACTTGACAGGGATAAAATAAATAAATATTACAGTTAGAACAAGTAAAATGTAATGACAACAACTGATAACTGACACACAGCAGCGTAAAAAACACGGTATTTATTTAAAACTGGTAAGCGCTTTCTTGACCCAAAAGGTCGCTTCATCAGACCATTATAAAACGCATATAAAAACATCTCATTATATAGTTCATTAATTAATACAATTTAACTAACCTGTTTAAATACTGTTGAAATGTAAAGAAATAGTGTAACTCATGTGCGCATACAGCTGTTCTAATACATATTATTTCAATGCTGGTTTAATGGGAACCATCCTATTCAAACCAAAACCCCTATCTGCCCTAAATTTTAATATCTAACGTACCTCACTCTTCTCAGTTCTAATCTCCACATCACCTAGCCTAATACTGACATTAAACACCTCAATGACTAGGAAAAAAGCATATTTGTCTGACCTTTCTCTGAAACATGCTTAGCATGCGCACTTGATGGATTATTCATTTGCATGTAATACAAATGCTCCTTTATACGTTCTCACAACCTATGTTTGTCTTTACCACATAGAAGGACAGACAACCTTTACACTGCACTAAATATACTACATTTTTAGTATTACAGTTTGCTTTAAACTTAAATATGTACTTCTGCATTTCTGGATGTATAAAGGTCCCTCCAGTGCTAATATATTTACAGTAGCCACAGCCATTACATGGGTACATCCCAAACTCCCCATCATAATCTAATTTCATAGTTTAAGGATAACGCAGCATCCTTTTTAGTGTCTTACTATTCTTAAAACAGGACCAAGGAGCATCCCCAACCACCTTCCTAATCTCCTCCTCATCCACCATCAGAAGTGACCAATGTGTCCTAAAGACCTTTGTCACTTTCCTTATATCACTTGCATAAAAAAATCAGAAACTTCACACCATTCATTGCACCCTACTTTCTCTCACTAACAGGTAGCTCAACCCTAGGAGCAAAGTATGGTTTAGCTCTACCATCTCTTAAACCATCCACATGCTGTAATACCTCATCTACTTCATCTATAGAGTAACCCCTCTCTATAAAGGAGGTCTGTACGTCACCCAAACCTTCCTTGTAGCTCTTATTCAATACATCAGTATGCGAGCATGAGTTACACTATTTCTTTAAATTTCAACAGGATTTAAACAGGTTAGTTAAACTGTATTAATTAATTAACTATATATTGAGATGTTTTTATATGCACTTTATAATGGTCTGATGAAGTGACCTTTTGGGTTGAGAAAGTGCTTACCAGTGTTAAATAAATACCATTTTTTTATGCTACTGTGTGTCAGTTATCTGCTGTTTTCATTACGTTTTTACTAGTTCTTACTGCTGGCGGTATACCGTTAATCCTTCAGGTAGTTTTATATTTTGCTACGAAATATTGTAGCTACTTGGAATTTGTGTGGTATATGTTATACAACAGACTATAAGTATTTGTGAAAAAAAAAAGAACTGACTTACTTAATGTCCAGTTCTCCGGGACTTATGCCCGAGTTCAGAAGTCTGACCGTGTCGGGTAGAAACTGTTGTTGAATGTGATAGTCCTACAGAGGATGCTATAATATCTTCTACCCAATACCAGATGCTTGAACAGTCCATGTGCTGGATGCATGGTGTCTTGTATTATTTTAATGGCCCTTCAGATGCTTCTTACAGAGTAAAGTTGTAAAATGTAAAATATCCCATGTAAATGCATCCCATTTCTTGCAGTATAAAGTATAAAATGTAAAAGATCCCATGGCATTTGTCAAAAAGAATATCTGTCCTTTATTTAATACAACATAAAACACAATATTGACATATTTACATATTTAAAAAGGTACTTATTTATAATATATATATATATATATATATATATATATATATATATATATATATACACATTTCTAATTTTTGCTATTTATTAGTTCCTTATGACATCCTCATTGTTATTTTTCAATAATTAACCCCACTCATTCTTCCACAATCTTAATCTAATTTTTTGCAGTATATTTGCCAAAATCCATTTCCCCATTTAAAAGAATTTCATTGAATCTTTCATTCCAAATTATTCATTTTACATATATTCATTCTTATAATATCCATGCATAATCATATTCATATTTCTATTATGTCATTAATATTCTCAAGAAATGTTTCTTCACACAACTTTCTCCAGAGTTTCACTACTCATTTACATTTCAAGAAACATGCACTGCTGTCCCTTCCTCACCACAAAATACCTGGAATTCATTAAAGCCAACACTGAGTGTACACAGTCCTCAGCAAATAGACAACACAAGCATAATTCACAACTCGACATGGTAATATGGACCCAGATAAACAATTAGATTTAGTAACCCCAATCCTCCTTCATCTTCACTCATATACAACACACTTCTTTTCACTGGGTTTAATCTTGAACACCATAAAGAAAAACACCAACTGCACAATTTCCATTTCATATTTTTCTAGAGTCATATAAAAATTTGACATATATACACTATTTTCCCAATAATACAGAATTCACCAGATAAACATTTTTCTTTAATGATAATCTGTACATCCTCCACAGAAGATGTATTTCTTTTATTTCTTTTATTGAACCCTTCTATTGCATCATAACTACATAATTTTTCCCAAATGTTATCCCTAGCAAAGACACTGCATTCACTGAAAAATTAACACACTCCAGTTTTCACCACCACCCAAATCCTTTCTTTTATCTGCATTAAAGGTCATTCCCATTTCCTTTAAACATTCAGTCAGACAAACACTTCCCTCATCCATATTTTGTTCGTAGCAACAACAGCTATATCGTCTGTATATGTCAAAACTACTGGAATCACCATGTTCTTGTCCATTACATATCTAACATCTTTCATTTTATAAGCTACTTTATTCAGTATCACATTCATTAGCAATACAAACAATATTCCACTCATGGCACATCCTTGTCTTATATCACACTTCATGCATATTTCTTAACTCAGCTACCCATTAACTAACACTCTCACTCTACTAATTCTATTACTTAGTCAATATTACTTCATAACACCCCACAAAGCATCATGTCCTACTATATCAAATGCCTTGCTAATATTACTTATTATAAGCAAAAGCCTGGAACAAACTTCCACCTCACATCAGATCCATCACTAACACCAGCTCCTTTAAAACTGCACTGAAAGTTACCTACCAGAAGGAATGGCTATGCCTCTGCAATGACCCAACATAATCCTATATTTCTATCTTCCAAACCTACCTTAATAGTCTCTTCCTATCTGCTGTTATCTCTGCCTGTCAATCTCCCTGTCAACAGTCATACACTTAATTCCTATCTACTATAGTCTTTAACTTAAATCCTACCTACTATGATTTTCTATACTCCTCCTACCTTAGACTATTTCTTTGCCTCTCGTCCACACTTTGGCCTCTCTCTTTAGTTATCTTCCTATCTCATACTGTTTGCATTTTGCTTCTCTTCTGACTCATTTTTCATACTATTCCTGTCCAAAAAAAAAAAAAAAAGAAAAAGAATTATACTGTTTTTGATTCATGCTTCGAAATTTTTTTTGCATACTTTGTTATTTTAAAAATGTGTTCTCCTGTATCCATCTGAATTTTATGTAACTGTTTTGTGGATCTTTTGTATATCCATATGAATTTTATGTAACTGTTTTTGTGGAGCTTTTCTTCTTGGGTCTCTGCTGAAAAAGGGTCTCTACCCAGTTGGACTAACCCAGTTAACAAATGTCAAATAAATAAATAAAAATAAATAAATAAGCTTCACATACTCCCTTTTACTTATAATATAATCTGCAATTTCTCCCACAACCAATAACAATTATTGACATCCCTTCCCTTTTATACTATATATAATTTCTTCCATAATATCTCTCATCCTTCCTTCCATTCTTTGCTGTTTTATTATCATAAAAAATGTTTTATATGTGTTATTTTATGTGATGGGTCTCCAATTTTGTTTTATTTCATTCTTCTCATCTTTCTTCCATGTAAATTTTAATAAACTACTATATAACTCTTCATAAACAAAACTTTCCTTCAGCCATTCATTCAGTACATTTACAAAATACTCTCTTTGCCAATTCATTACTTTCATATACATTCCACACCATATACCATCTAGGCTTCATACTGTGTAAAAATTCACGTCCAATTCACTAATAGTAATTTCCATTTTTCAAATTCTCCCTTAACTCATTCTGGATTTTTTTTTACTTTGCATTTTCTCGTATTTTCCTTCTTTTTACTCTTACACATATTTTCTACATGCTGTACCATAATACCGTTTACCTCCTCTGGCTCTTCCCACTCCGCTCGCCCTGCGGGCTCACTCTGCTCCCCTACCCTGCCCCCAAATTCCACCTGCCCCCAGCACCTCTACATTTATACCTCACTAACTCCTCCCACCATTTCTTATAACCAATCACTGTCTTTTCCCTCCTCCCTCAATTCTTTCATCAATTAACCAATCTCTACCCCCCTCTTATCTCCCCACCCACTCTTACTCCTCCCTCTTCCCCATTCACTTACTCCTCCCTCTTCTCACTACACTTAAACTTCCCCTCTCCAAAAATTCATATCTCCCTTCCACTCTTTTACCTTTCTCTCCACAACTAATTCCTACTTCCTTTCTTATTTATCACTTCCATACCCCACCCATTCCAAACATGCCCTCCCAAATCCCCTTTACTTTCAGACTCCCCTTCTGTCTTTTCATCTTTCTTATTCCTCTCTATCATGCTACTTCATACTCCTTAAAAGTTCACCCATACCTAGTTTCTACTCATACTATCACTTTCACTCACCCGCAACCTCTTCTACTCTCTCACTTCCACTCCATTTCCCCCTCCCTTATCCAAACAAACCTACTGCACCTTTTCCATCCCAAACTACTCTCCTCCACTACAAAAAGCTTCTCCCTCATATCTCCACTAACCCCAAACAACCTCCTCCATTTCAAATTTAAAAGGCATAAAGTTATCTCATGCAATTTCCTTGCCTTATCTGGAGACATTCATCTTAACCCTGGCCCCTGCCTCTGGACAAACCACTCCTTCCCTCCATACCCTACCTACCTTACCTCACCTAAGCCTCTCCCCCCTTCTCCTTCTTCTCCTACTTCCTCTCTTAGCACCCTCAAGGTCTTCACTATCAATGCCCAGAGCCTTAACAACAAAATTCACCATGTTCATGCTTGGATCAATCACAACCAACCTGACCTCTTAGCCATCTCCGAAACCTGGCTAAAACCTCATATCTCTGATTCTGAAATCCTACCTCCAGGCTTCAACATCCTCAGGAGTGACTGATTAAACAAAAAAGCTGGAGCATCTGCCCTAATCTACTCTAACCTTCTCTCCATAATCCCCCTTCATATCCCAACCTCTTAATTCAAAAATACTGAAATAACCACAAGTCTCCTCCGACTCAATAAACACAAAAATATCTGCTTCATCTCCTTATACATCTCCCCAGGTGATAATATATCCACTCTTGAGAATATTCTCCACTGGGCCTCATCTGAAATAAAATATGAAACCTTTATTCTAGGTGACATCAACATTGACTGGAACAAAATCAACACTCCTTCCCCCTCCCTAGCCATCAATCTTTTCAACTTCTCCCAAGTAATCCACTCTACAACCCGACCTAACAAAATCCACCCCCCAGGATCCATCATAGATTGGATTTTAGTCTCCCATCCAAACAAAATCTCTCTCTCTCTGGCACTATCCCTGACTCCTTTAGTGACCATCTCCCTGCCTTTATTCATCGCTCTGCTAACCCCTCACAATTCAAACATAATTACATCCAAACTCCTAACCTTAGCAGCTTCAACCCCATATACTTCTCTAACATTTTCAAACAAATTAACTAGCAATTCCTTAACACTCTCTCCCTTGACAACGCTGTTGAGCATTTTAACTCTTTCTTCCTAAACACTCTTAACTCCCTAGCCCCCCCAAGAAACAAATGAATCAAAGCCAATTCTGCTCCTTGGCTCACCAAAGAGACTAAACATACCATGCATCTCAGAGACAAATCCTGGAAGCTTTTTCAGAAAAGTAAACTGCCTTCTGCTATGCTCCAATATACCCAACTCCACAGCCAAGTAAAAAAATTAATTTCCTTGGACAAAAAAAACTACTACAATAAACTTTAGTCCAATAATAATAACAACCCAAAACAATTCTGGAAATCTGTTAACTCTCTTCTCCATCCTGGGTTAAGAAGTAACCCCTGCCTTGACCCTAGTTTAACTGACAAAGAACTGAGCTCTCACTTCAACACTTTCTTTACAGATTCTATAACTAAGCTAACCAAAACATTTCCCGACAATAATCCATCCAACTTCCTAAACTCTCCTAATAACAGCCCCTCTATATTCCAGCTCAAACCAGTTTCCACAATGTTTATAAAAAAGCTGTTATCCAAACTAAAGCCATGCTCTAATGCCCCCGACAACATTCCCCCCTCCTTCCTCAAATGCGCAGCCGAAGGCATTGCTCTCCCAATTAGCATCTTGATCAACTGATCCTTAAAAGAGTCATACGTACCCAAACTTTGGCATTCTGCCTACATTCTACCACTTCACAAAGGAGGTAAAAACACCTCCATTTCTAAATTCTGCCCCATAGCCCTACTCTCTCCAATATCTAAAATTCTAGAAAAATGTGTCCACCACCAACTTTTACCCTACTTAACTCAGAATCAGCTACTTACTCCCACCCAACACGGTTTCCACCCCGGCCTCAGCACCATAACTGCCCTACTCTCCTTAGAAACTGTTAATCAAGCCCGAGATTCTGGTCTTCTTGTATCCACTGTTCTGTTAGATCTTTCTAAAGCCTTTGACACCATATCCCATACACACCTTCTCTCTCATCTCTCCAACCTTAATCTCTCCCTAATACTCTTTCCTGGTTCTCCAGTTACCTTTCTGACAGATCTCAGGCTGTCAGATGGAAGGACTCTACCTCTTCCTTCTTACCTACTCCTACTGGAGTTCCTCAGGGATCCATCCTCGGTCCCATACTTTTCAACATCTTAATAAAAAACCTTCACACTGCCCTCCCTGACACTACAGTCATCCAATACGCTGATGACTCTACCTTAGTTTGTGCCACCCCCAACTTTTCTGACCTTCTGTCCAAAACACAAATAGCTTTTTCCACTACAGAAAACTGGATGCACAAAAACCATCTCTCCCTCAACTCCAATAAATCTAAAATACTAATTTTCCACCCTACCAAGGCTTCTTCCTTTGACAAAAACACTTTCAACATCCTAAGCCAAACCAACACTCCTATAGAAGTGGTCCCTTCCGCTAAACTCCTTGGCATTATGCCATCTCCACATATAACAAAACATAAAAAAACCCACCAAAAGTTAGGCATGCTCTACAGGAATAATCTATTTCTTTCAAACTCCTCTAGGCACACCTTAGCAACCACCTACCTCCTTCCCTCTCTCCTTTATGGTGCCCCTCTACTAACTAATCTGTCTGCTTCCCTCACCTCTAAACTTGAAGCTTGCTATAATAAGATCTCTAAATTCACCACTAAATCCAAAACCTCAACCCACTACCGCCTTACCCTTCAATCTCTGAACTGGTTAGAACTCCCTAACCACCTTGACTATCTTCAACTAACAACCACTCACAAATTAATATTCTACCCAGAAAAATGCCCAGCTTTATCCAACATCCTTCCCCCTTACATCCCTAATCGATCATTGAGATCAGAACACCAAAACCTAATCTCCATTCCCAGACCTAAACATTCCGCTGGCCAGCTACTACTATCCTTCTCTCTAGGCAAAAAATGGAACTCTTTCCCTCCTTCACTTAGGACTATACCTAACATGGAATACTTCAAGACCCAACTCTACTCACACCTATCATCCAAATGGAAATGTTCTTGCTTTCACCCTATATAAATTGTAGGGATTTTCTACACTAAGCCACTCTCTGCTCTCTGATTTCATTTCTAATTCCCAAAATGATTTAGCCAACTCTCAGTTGACTGTAAAGAGGAAAATATTGCAAATTATGTAAAAAAAAAAAAATTGATGTTTTTGTTATTTTGCACTGTTCTTACTATGTGTACTTACTGTTTGGACATTTCTATTGTATTTTATCTTGTGCATTTGTAACCTTGATTGCACTGCCTTTGGAGCTTTTCTCCCCGGGCCTCCACTGAAAATGGGTACTTCTTGGCCCAGTGGACTTCCCCGGTAATCAAACTGAAATAAATAAATAAAATAAATAAATAAATACTTATGATATCATCTGCAATTTCTTGCCCTAACTAGTTATATAGGCATATAATGCTATAATTATATATGCATGTTCTCTCCACCTCACTTCCACAACAGTTAGCCTTCCCATCCTTACCAACGTTACATCTAATATTTTTATTGTTTTTTTACCCAACACAACCAGTCCAGGACAACCTCCAGGATTCAGTAAGCTCTGCACGGTGTAGAGGAATAGTGCAGGAGCTGCTGGAGGCAATATGACCACCGTGTGATCCAGGAATAAGCTCCCGGGACGTGCATGAGCGCTCCTGCACTATTCCTGCACCTGTATGCAAATTACACATGTACAGGTGAAAACTATGCAAATGAGGTGAATTTGTGATCCAGGAAGCTGGCAGCCAGCCGTGCATGACTAGTGTAGTCTGCAGAAATGTAATCAGTTAGTAACTGAGCACATTTCTGCAAACTACAAAATGGAGCCATGACAGCTCCAAATAAAGGGTGTATATAATGTGGAAAGCATGCCAATGGCCAAATATATGGCCATTGGCATGGAAAACCATTGCAAAAATAAAAAAAATATATAACTTTTCTTTTTTTCAGCCGATTTTGGCTGTTTAAGCGTAGGGCAGTGGTGCACAAACAGGATCGGGCTGAAAATAAAAAAAAAAACTTGAAATAAGCATTCTATCCAAAATCACAATTTTGCCATTAAAAACAACATGGCCAGTGAATAGTGGTTGTTAAGGGGGAATGCTCAGTGTCAGACTTGTAGCTAGGCATTAGCAGGCAATCCTATGCAAATGAAGGGAATGATACTGAATCCTAGATCCCCCGTCATGTCTAGCCTGCACCCAACCATGTCAGTGCAGGAAGACCATGGTGCAAGCCTAAGAGCTAGCTGACATCATAGAGGGGTATGTCAGGCACACTGTAAGCTTATTGGAGCCCTGTGGCTTGGGTTTGCCCTTAGCTTAGCACAGCTAAGCAAGGGGGTGTGTCTGAGATTGCCTAGCACTCTTTACATTGCCTAAATGGGTTTTAAAGGGAAAAAAAGTAAACCAGGAAATAGCAGCTCTGTGCACATCTGAGCACTGTGTTCATGCAGTGCACCCCTGGGCTTAAAGAGAAAGGCAATGGGAAGGAAAAACTGCAGTAGAAAGATAATCAAGGAAGAGCTAGCATAGCTGGCAGGTGAAATGTATCAGAATCAGCCAATTACTCAGGCAGCAGCCCAGCCCAGCTCACCACTATAAACTATGCAAACACCTTTCCCTCTGGTTTTCCTCCCAAACTCTACAGCACTGGTGTACACAGGTGGGGAAAGTTTACCAAACAAAGGCAACAAAATGATAGGGGCTGCAGCAGCTATCATAAATCAACATGTGGAAGAGGCTGAGGGTGGGTGAGGATGAGAATGCTGATGACCAACCCACAGTGAGGAATAGGAAAAGAGTGTACAGACCCAGGTTAACCTACCAGGGGCTACATGAGCTGGAAATAGTGGAGCGCTATAAGGTGGACAGGGACCTCCTACAGCAAATTGTTGACTTGTGCCGGCCATGCCTCACACACAGAACTAAAAGAGGGGAACCCATCCTAGTGGATACCAAGGTATGTGTAGGCCTAAGAATACTAGTCACAGGTACCTTCCAAAGGCCAACTGAGGATATCATGGGGATCTCACAGGCATCAGCATCCAGGGTACTCCACCAGTTCCTGGATGCCATGTCAGCACATGCCGGTGAGCACGTATATTTTCACAATAGCCATGAGGCATTGACCAGCAATATGCGCCTCTTCCACACTATAGCAGAATACTCTAAAGTAGTGGGTGCTGTAGACTGCACACATATACACATCAAAGCACCACCCGGTGAGCAGGGTAGAATCTACATCAACAGCAAGGGCTTCCCCTCCATCAACTTCCAGGTCATGTGCGATACCCAGGGCATTATGATGAATGTGTGTGCTGGCTGCTCTGGAAGCTATCATGACTCGCACATCTGGCATATGATGCAGCTTTACCAGAGATTTGCCAGTGGGGACATCCCTTATGACCACCTAGTGGGGGATGCTGGTTTCGCACTGGAGCTGTGGCTGATGACACCCATCAGAAATGCACTCACACCCAAACAAGAACTCCATAATGAGGCACATACACAGACCAGAATCATATTAGAGCATGTGTTTGGGATGCTCAAGTCATGGTTCTGGTGCCTGGACACATCCAGTGGAGCCTTGAAGTACTCACCAGCTACATGTACCCAAATTGTCATCGTATGTGCCATGCTACACAATATGATCCTGTGGAAACAGCTGCAGCAAGAACAACACGGGGCAGAGCCACACAGCCCCCCACCATTGCCAAGGCCTGCACAGGCACAGAGTGACTCAGAGGAGGAACAACCTGAGCCTGCCCCAGTAGGCAGAAGGAGGCATGCCTAGTATGCCCAGGCCGTAGCAAAGAGGCAACGCATAGTACATACACCAACATGGTAGGAACCCAGGAAATGACACCTCTGCCTGACTTGCACATACAGTAAAAGGGATGCCAAACATGACACTACCTGTGCTTAACCTTGTATAGGGAGTGTAGTATGTGCATCCGACATAGTCAGCCCTACAGCACCATCCTCAATACTGGCACAGCCACAAGGTAAGTCACTCTCCCTATCAATTGTTGAATGGAGTAGTATGTTTTGTTACTTGTATCTATGTATAGATGTGAGCATGCAAGGGAATCGGGTGGCTGAATACGATGCCAACAGATAGTAGACACCTATAGTGGCAGCATGAGATCTGTAACAAATACTGATGGCACCATAGTAGCCAATACTAGACAAGGTGACAAAACTCACTACAGGAAATGTGCTGGGCCACATGTGTTTCCATAGGACACACACATGCCAGTCAGGAAGGCTCACATACCCAACAGTCTCAGCCAGCAGGACAGGTGTAGACAAACACAAACAAAGGCTGTGCTAAGGCCTCTGATTGATGGCTATGGAGAACAGCCCCACTCCAGACCTACACAGACAGACTACAACAGGTCAGGCAGTGGGATGTTAGTTCTGAAGGATAAGAAGTCAGAAACTGAAATGTAGGTCAATCAAACCTAAGACCTGCAGTACACTGATATGCCTCTAGTCAACATGATAGGTCAGAATACAGAATGAAATGAAGTACCTGAAATACCAGTACAGTCATAGCAAATGTGTAGAAGTGTCAGGTGTGCCCCCTAAAATCCTATGTAGAAATGTAGTAACATGTATGTGTACGTATAATAACAGTAGAGCACAGATTACCTGAACTGGCCAAGGTAGCATGATAGATTGTAGCATGTGTACAATATGCAGGACTGCGTGTGTTAGGCTGTTGTGTGTTATATATTGTGCGATAGTGGTCAGTATGTATGTTCGATGAGGTTTGTCCTTGTGACCATTGGCCACTACTGCCAATGATAGGGCCAAGCTCTCACAACTGCAGTGCCAAAAACAATGCTTCCCAACATAACACATTCCAGCAGTAAGTGATAGCAAACATTTGGAAGTAATACGTGTCACCATCTGAAAGATGGACATGGCATGAATGTGGGCCCAGACATACAAGCAGTACACAGGGGGAAGTACCACAGACAGACAGTGTATAATATGTAACTGTCAAATGGACACACCCTTGGAATTGTATATACTGGTTAGCAGCACATTAGTTGGGCTTGTAGTAGGGAATACTGATGTCATCTGGCCAAACACTGGCAGACCACAAAGGCCACAGGTATAAATTATTGAGAAACAGCTGATGTCCCTGCACAAGCCAGCATAAGTAGAATTCCCCATGCATATCTGTGAGTCAGGTGCAAGTAGTGTCCATAGCAAACATGCACCCAGCTCACCCCACCATCACCCACATGTATCTCTCTGGTCTTATCCCTGCTGTTGGGAATGAGTACAATATGACCCCCACCTGTGTATGGCAATAGCCAAAGAATGTAGCATGCAGAACAGGTGTCCCATGCAGGTGTGTCCCTAGCTGTAAGCAGCACCCTGCCAGTATCCACACTACTTGATCAATATTGACAGAAAGTATTGGCATTAACACCTTGCACACCTACCCTGTCATCCCAGGGGAATATAGTGTATTGCAGTCTGGGACTGTAGGAGTGACACAATGCAATGGCCTGCTACAGCTGGCCTGCATCCCTACCAAATGGCCTACAGTCCTATGCCAAAGCCTGTGTCTCACCCATACTGCCAATGTATGTTATGTCATGGCTCCCAAATAACAACATAACACAGTCCACAGAACCCAAATGCAAGGCCATGTGGACAAATCCCAGTAACAGGTCCACCATATCCTACTGCATGAACAGTGGGCCAACACCAAATTACTGCTGGGATGAGGTGATAACTATAGGGAACTTATCAGGTAATGTTTGAGAAAGTTTGAAAGAGGATAGAATAATAGAGGGGGGTAAGATCATGGGTGGCATGGAGTGTGTGAAGTCCGAAACTCAGCCGTGTGCACATACTATCCCTGCCTGCAAACACAGGAATGGGTGGCTACAAACCTGCTCATAAACCACAATGTGAAGGGGTAATGTCCAGAATTATGACCCCTGCCTCTGGGCAACCTGTGTGAATCTGTACAGCTGTGAGGTATGGCCACAGCAGGATATGGCCGTACTGTCACATTGATGGACGTACAAGCATGGGATCCTCAGCCACCACTGAACCAAAGTGCTGAACCATTTACACAGACCCAGCAGCAAGTGTCTGCAGCTTCCCCTCCAGAATGGCATGATTGTGCAAGAATATGTAGGCTGCAGACCACAATACTGGACACAATTGCATTCACCCTGTGTTCCCCAGGACATCACTGCAAGCAAATATCTATACCTGACAGTACTTGATGACATAAAACATCATAGTGCAAAACAGTACATATGTCCGAATATTTCTGCTAACACCAAGACCATGTAGCAGAAGCAGCACACACACAATTACCTACAATAACCCACTATCTTTTGCCCATTTTAACCACATATTGTCAACCAATCTACAGATATCCCGCAGAAACATGTTGCTAGCTGTAGGTGTAGAACCCAAAAGCTTGCACTGGAGTACAATCTACCTGGAATGGATTCACACATTCAATACAGAAGGTCATACTGGGCATGCTCCCACACTTAGAGTAATGAAGCCCATGTCTGGCAACAACTTAGAGAAATGAAGCCCATGTCTTGCAACAACAGTGTACTCTACATATCTGATAGTCACAGATGTTAATGCACACACTTCTCAGTACACACCAGTCATGTTTTGCACACACATTGGCTAGGAATACACACATATATCCAAGGACAGCACACTATAATAGGCCAAAATTATACATACATAGATGTGTGGAAGAAAGTGACAGACAGTGACAAAGAACCTCCCATCATGAGACCTGTCCCACCCAGCACACATCCAATTGGCTGAAACCACATGATGTGCAAATGACAATCACCATAGACATTTGCCTCTGGTATCCCTCAGCTCTATAGTGTATGTGGTGCATGTGATAACTGTGTAACATGACTGTACAAGTCAGTAGTCATCTAGCAGTTGTATACACGTACCTGTGGAATATAATCCTGTGTGTGCCTGAGTGTTGTGTGTCTGCCTCTAGATGAATGGGTTATGACCTATGCACATACACTGCACTCTCCATTGCCCTACTATGGCAAGCCTGCTGATGTCTTCACCTTGAAATACACTTTTGGGGAAAGAGTAGCCCAGTAATGTCTGGGGTGCATCCTATAACTGTGTAATGCTGTAGTGTGATGTACTTGTTAGGTAGGAGTTCTAATCCCATACATGGCAACTGTGTGTGTGTGTTTGTCTGTGTAGGGATCAAGGCTTTTGAGGCCATTCACACTCACTACAATTTCAAATGCCCTACTTTGGCAGGGCTGCTGATGTCATTCACTTTGAAATACACCTTTGGGGAAGGCGTAGCCCAGTAATCGCCGTGGCGTGCCCTATAACTGCATAATGCTGTAGTGTGATATACTAGTTATGTAGGAGTTCTATTCCCAGACATGGAAACTGTTGAACTGTGTGTGTGTGTGTGTGTGTGTGTGTGTGTGTGTGTGTGTGTGTGTGTGTGTGTGTGTGTGTGTGTTTATCTGTGCTGGGATCAATGCTTTTGAGGTTATTCACAGTCACTACAACCCCCATTGCCTTACTTTGCCAAGCCTGCTGTCATTAATTTTGAAATACACTTTTGGGGATGGAATAGCCCAGTAATCTCTGTGGCATGTGCTATAACTGTATAATGCTGTAGTGTGATATACTAGTTAGGTAGGAGTTCTATTCCCAGACATGGCAACTGTAAAAGTGTGTGTGTGTGTGTGTGTGTGTGTGTGTGTGTGTAGGGATCAATGATTTGTGGCCATTCACAGTCACTAGGCAGACCTAAATATGGAGAACATTGATAACTGCAGTAACAGAGACCTGATCCAAGGCTCCAGAGAGCACCCCTGCAATACCAGGTGCAGCTCTCACCACACCTGTTGGCCACCAAACCAGGACCAAAACAATAAAGGTGGAGGAGTGTCCATGTTCACCAAGGATATTCACACCACCAGGCTACTTGCCCAACAGAATGTGTCTGAAATACCCCTGATGCAACTGACAGTAGGTCAGACTGCAATCCAAATTGTATAGCTTGCTACAGATCCCCCACCATGCCCCATGATTCCCACTACAGCTTTTGAAACATACTGTGAAATATTATGATACAATCAAACACACTAATACTGGGTGACTTACACTACCCTGCCATTAACTGGGAAAAATACTTGTGTACTAACACATGCGCCCAACAGTTCTTAGAAGTCATAATTCCCAATGCCATGGATCAAGTAATCCTTAGCCCCACCAGGGGCTCAAATATCCTAGGCCTGGTCATTACCAACATGGGAAATCAATGCTCCACACCTATGGTCACCCCATCAGTGGTCATGTCTGCCCATGAGCTAATCACCCTTAACATCAACATCCCTCCCCCACACCCTAGTAGGGAAACCTCCATAACACACATCTCCAAAGCCAAAATCGTACTACACATGTCAGACATAACTAACATCATGACACCCATGCAGATGGGAACTAAAAGGAATGCTGAATCCTACATGAAGGCACTGTATGAGCACATCTAATCGTGCATGAATCGTGCCATCCAATATAGAACCAAGACACTCCCCACCAAGAAAAGGAAGCCAATGTGGTGGCCTCCTGCCATAAACATACTATACAACAAAAGGAGGAAACTGTTGCAGAAACAGGGGGAATTTCCAGGATACAAAATACTCCCTTACAAGCTACAGTAAGAAGCATAGATCCCTCATAACATCCTCCAAAGCTAGTTATGAACATACCATAGCCAAAGATTTCAAAGACAACTGCAAGCCATTCCATAGCTATATGAGGAATCTAAATGGCAATGCTCAGATCTGCTCTGAGCTACAACAGGATGCTATTAAATATACTGCTCCCAAGGATATTGCCAATATCCTGGCAGATAGATTCAGTGCCAGCTGCACCCCCTCCCACCCCCCACCCCCCAAAATGGCCCATCCCAACACAGAAAGATTGCCAGAGTCCAGTAATAATGGCCACATAGGTAAAAACCACACTCTTCAGAGCTAAGACAACAGCAGCCATGAGACCACTCAGCATCCAGGGCTGTATACTACATGAGCTGCAAAATGAACTGGCACCTCACCTACATGCCATGTCTAATCATAGCCGCACCTCAGGCTTCATGCCCACTGTATGGTGCACAGCTACAGTTGTCCCAGTCCACAAGGGGGGATCCACCTTGGATCCTGGGAACTACAAGGCCATGGAATGTATTATCATGTAAATTAAAACAAAAACATTGGCAACCTGCAAACACTGGACCCCAACCGGTTTGGGTTTGTGAAGGGCCGATCATGTCACCTCAACCTGATTGACAACTGTGAATCTGTCTCCAGAGCTGTGGACGAGGGTAAGGTGGTTCACACAGCCTATTCGGACCTAGCCAAGGCCTTCGACACCATCCCCCAGTCTGGAACCATAGATAAATGTATCAAGCTGGCCATTAATCCCTATGTCACCCAATGGGCTGCCAGCTGCTGTACTGACAGAACCCACACTGTAAATGTAGATGACACCAACCCCAGCCCCAGACAAGCGACAGTTGGAGTACCTTAGGGTTCAGTCCTGGCACTGCCCTTGTTTGGCATCTACTGCTCTGAAGTACAGTTCAACAGTAAGGGACTCTGGCAAACAAAGGTTGCAGATGACTGCACACTGGGAGCCAATATTGAATCCTCACACGATGTGGATATTCTACAGAAGGGCCTTACAGAAAGACATGCTTGGTGCCAGAGCCATGGCCTCAAGATCAATGCCAAGAAATTTATAGTGATCCCCTTTGGGAAGGGACATGTACCTGTGAAGTACCACACAGGTGGCAGTACACTAAACACCTAAAGTCTGATAACAGACTTAGGGACACAGGTGGACAGTGGTCTCACCTTTGATAACCACATCACCACAACAGTCAGGAAATCCACCTATGTGGCACACCTCACCACTAAGGGCTTTACATCCAGGAAATGTAGGCCATTGCCCCACTGTAGTCATCTCTCAGTAGACCCAGTACAGACTACAATGGCTCATTATGTATGTACCTCACAAGACATCTGCAACAACTAGAAAGGCTGCAGACATACCTCACTAAATGAATCACAGGCCTAATCCAGATGCCCTATGCTGACCATCTGAAAATCATCCAGCTATACTCTGTCACACATTGTGTTCTCAGAGGCGATCTCTGCTTAACATACCATGCCATGTCAAACCCACAGCTGTTGGACATGCTACACTTAAGGAATTCCAAACCCTTACAGCCACATGTTCAAGGGATCAAAATCGTGTCATCACAATGAACAATACATGCTGCAGGGATGTGTTCCTGACTCAGAGACTCCCCAGACTCTGGAATAGACTGCCCATACATGTCAAGCAGAGTGCCTCTTTGTCCCTCTTCAACAGGAACCTGGACAATTGGATGGGAGATAGGAAATTGACCCCGGGGATCATGTCAGTTTCCCTGCTAGACAGGGGTCCAGGGAAGTAAATATTGTGGGAAGACATAGCCAGGGAATTGTCATGTCTAGGCATGTATAGGCCCTAGGGCCGATAGCCTAGTACCAACCTATGAATCTATGAACTATACTTTCCATTGCCCAGCATTGGCAAGGTTGCTGATGTCATTCACTTTGAAAAACCACCTTTGGGGAAGGACTAGCCCAGTAATATCCATGGCGTGTGCTATAACTGCGTAATGCTGTAGTGTGATGTACTAGTTAAGTAGGAGTTCTAATCCCAGACATGCCAAGTGTAAAGGTTTGTGTGTGTTTGTTTGTCTGTGTAGGGATCAGTGCTTTTGAGGCCATTCACAGTCACTACAACTTCCATTGCCCTACTTTGGCAAGCCTGCTGATGTCATTCACTTTGAAATACACCTTTGGGGAAGGAGTGTCCCAGTAATCTCCTTGGCACATGCTATAACAGCATAATGCTGTAGTTTGTACTATTTAGGTAGGAGTTCTAATCCCAAACATTTTAAGTGTAAATGTTTGTGTGTCTGTGTAGGGATCAATGCTTTTGAGGCCATTCACAGTCACTACAACTTCCATTGCCTTACTTTGGCAAGCCTGCTGATGTCATTCACTTTGAAATACACCTTTGGGGAAGGTATAGCCCAGTAATCTCCATGGTGTGTGCTATAACTGCATAATGCTGTAGTGTGATGTACTAGTTAGGTAAGAGATTTAATCCCAGACATTGCAACTGTGAGACTTTGTGTGTGTGTTTGTCATATGTATCCTGTGGAGGGTAGAGGACTCATTGTGTAGTGGGTTTTGCAAATTTCTTACATGGTGGGCCTGTTATATATCACAATGTCCACCTTACAAGGACAACAGATGTCAAAGAGCAGAGAGGCTGGGTGTAGACAATCCATACCCCTACATGTGACATCATGGCTTGGCGAACAATATTGGCAACCCTTGTATTACCCATGTCTCATACACAAACACACTTGGCTAGGCAACAACCACTATGTTGGTAGTTCCCTGCATACTGCTCACAGATAGTAACAATGGTGTGATTGCAGTGGACTACAGAGGACATGGCACCCTGTGCCATCCCTACAGTAGGCAAATCATCGCATACAGTGCTCCTTTATTGTGTTCCCCACTGGATGCCTGAAAATGCTGTAGAGCCAGCAAACGTAACCCAAAAGGACATACCATGCCTTATACACATGCCCTGTATGGACAGATACCACTGACACCAGGGAATACCTGTATCATGCTGTCAATGTAGGTGCAGGGTCAACCTGGTGTCTATTGCCAGTTCTCACCACATAAGGTCAGGAATGGCACATCTGATGATAACAATCTGTCTACACAACATGGCCAAGACACCACAGGTACACTTCCACATGTCACAGAACATGCTTGTGGGATATGTGCACATCCTAGACACCATCCATGTCATAGAATATAGAACACATACATGACAAGCATTGCACAGCACTGGCCACCCACAATAGTAACCCAGATGACTGGATGGTGAATACAATACCCACCTGTCTGGGCCAGTACAGACACTACACCCCTGAGCCACACTGCAGACCATTGTCATGTGGCCTGATGCCAAGGTATACCCTTTAACTAGCCTTGTACATCCTTCTGGCACAGTCAACCACTACACACCTGTGAAGCAATGCACCCATGCATGTCAGTACTGACAAACCTATGTGTGTGTGTGTGTGTGTGTGTGTGTGTGTGTGTGTGTGTGTGTGTGTGTGTGTGTGGAGTATAATGATTTGGACACCATTCACACTCACTACACCTCCCATTGGCCTACTGAAGCATGCCTTCTGATGTCAGACACCTTGACATACCCTTTGCCCATATATCATCCTGATAACCCCTGTGGTGCATGTGATACCTGCGTAGTACTGTATTGCGGCAAACTAGCTAGTTAGGAAGCCTAATCCTGACCCTGCCAACTGTGATAATGTGTGTGAGTCCCTGAGAGAGTGTGGCTGTGTTAACCTTGACACCTGCTCATGTGGACAGGCACATGTACTACACCTACCTTATCCCTCCTTTATCACTGTTGTACATGTCACTCACCATTGAATATACCTTTGAACAACTCCCCAACATGTAAGCTCTGTGGTGTATGCAATAACTGAATAGACATGTGATAGCAATACATAGTCAGGCAGGGGTTTGAAACCTCATACTGGTAAGTGTGTGACACAAACATGCTTAGGTTTTACTCTCCCACCTTCTTCCTGAATTACTTTGTCTCTGTCTGTCTCTCTCTCACTCCCTATCTGATGGATGTGGAGAAGTACACCTGCTTTGCTTATGCAGCAGCTTGTGTTTTGTAAGTGATGCTCGTGATCAGCTGATGGACTGTGTATGAATTGCAGTCCCCCACTAGCTGATTGCATGTGGAACAGCTGTGGTAACATTCCCATAGCCAGTTGCATGGAAACACACTCCTATAACTAGGAACATCATGTGGGTGTTGGTCCTTTTCATTCACAGTGAGCAGGACTTTATGTCGGTGTTTGGCAAACAGCATCACAGATGGTAGTGTGATATACTTCTAACAGCATACACTGTGAAGACAGGCCAACAAACAGGAGGGGGGTGTTCCAGACATGACTACAGAATGTAAGTATTGCTCTTCTGCATTTGGAGTAATTTTGGTTTAACAGGGTTTGTGTGGATATGGCTGGTCTACATGATTTAATACCTGTCATGACAGTGTTATGTGTTTGAGGAAACTCTCACCTGTAGGGTTATCTGCAGACTGGCCAGTGTATGGAGTCTTATGTTTCTTGTGTTACTCACAGATCACCTATCTTAGAACTGCAGAAGCATAGTCTGAGGATTGGAGTCAGTACATGGTGACAGCCATGAGAGTTACTGACTTGCTATCCCTCATAGGACATATGTCACAACAAACCCTGTTACAACAGTAAATGTATGAGGGTATCACAGCAACATGCCAATATTGGCCCAGTGTTTGTGTCTCCAGCCACAAGTCTGTCAACCTTTGCACATATGTCATGCAGTAAGAGGCGCATATGTTCTGTACACCATTATTTATTGACATCATACCTGATAACAAGCCAGTCAGATATCAGACTGCTAGACATGTTATGTATAGTAGGGATTATATTTGAGGACATAACCTGGGCATTCTGCGGTTGTGTGTACAGTAGTGGGGTCTGTGTACTTATGGTGATTGTTGACAGTATGTGTATTGCAAATGTGTACCTTGGCCTGTGTACAGACTGTGGTAGATGTCATTGTTCTTGGTCCTGTTCTATCTGATGTTACATGCTGCTCCAGAGTATGGTACCATATTGGCTCACATGTTTGTAGGGCCAAACACACACATGTCCCATACCACAGACAAACACTGGATCACACTGTGTCGTGGCCCAGTATATGTAGGGTTAGTTTGTGAATGGCACATATGAGGATGGTGTTGATCAGACAGTCCATATAGTTTAATATTAAACTTACTTGCTTACCATATGTGGCTGTGGCTGTGTTCACATTGGTTGTGGGTATGAACTTTCACACAGGTGTCTGTTACTCTGTGCTGTGACATGCCTGTAGAGCCTGTTATATTTTCAGGTACATATTTATTCCCCCATAAGAAATGTAGGCCAGTGTTGTGGCAGTCTGTCTGTAGTTTGCACAATGATTTGTTACATGCCTAGCAGCTTAGTGTAATTACCCAGTGTGATGTTATGTCCAGATATTTGCCAGATTTACTGCTGTCGGGCACCATAACTGTTGTGTTTTTCTGACAAAGCAGTGGGATGCTGTACAGATGTATGTCACTAACTACTGTGTAGTATGTGGCCATGTGACCTCTGCACCACCAGTTATTATGTGTCAGAACAGACAGGAGTGTGTAAATGCATAAACTGTGTGGGCATATGTAGTCCAGTATTTGCACGATATACCCATTTACATGGCTGTTAACATCCACATTGTCAGGCTTGGTCTACATGTCTCGCAATAAGGAGATCTGTGTATACCTCTGGACTGACCAGTGTGTGCCAGACTGTCTACATATATTAGTCATATCTCTGCTGTAGTCCACTGGATCATTACTGTGATATCAGTGGTACTGTACTATGATCTTAGGATGTCTGTCAGTAACTGATGGCATACATGTCAATAGCAGATGTGACCTCCCACATACAACATGTCTGTTAAGACAACCCCCTGTTACAGTAGCAACAGTCTACATATATACCTGCACTACATACATGACATCCACTTGCACTAAGAGGTTGAGACTATTGGTGCTGAGGTATGACTCCACTCCATGTTCTGGACTGAATTGTAGAAGTCACAGCAATTGTTCAATACTATTCAATATGTGTACTGACAGATATATTGGAAAAAGAACAACTGTCTTCACAGCTGTCATGGTGTAGTGGTTAACTGTTGTGACTATAATGTACAGTGTTCTGGGTTTGAGACCTGCAAGGGCTGTTTATTTTGTTGCTGGGCAGAACAAGGGCTGTTGGATACAGAGTGGCTAAGGCAGTTTTGAGCAGCTTTAAGTGTGTTTGCATGGGTTTGCGCAAAGCTAAGCAGTGCTAAGGTACAGTTAAATGTATGGGCGCTTACACCGCGTAGGCTTTGCTTACCAGTGCGCAAATGCACTTAGCTGTTATTTTGCAGCAATGCTGACTCAGCCCTGGTAACCAGTGCTCACATCCCAGTCTGATAACATAGCAGGGTAATGACATCTGTAATAAGTGTATGTAATGCCATGTACATAACATGCATCTATGTGCTGTCATTACAGTAGCAAGGGGTGTGAGTCTCCTGTCTGGGACACTTGAGTATATATGGCTTGTACAACACTCTTATCCATGTGAATGTGTTACATACAAGGGTAGTATCCCAGGTTATATGCAGTCGCACTGGCATATAGTGTATCATTACGTTACTACTGTTGACAGTGCTTTCCCAAGCAAGAGTAGATTGCTAATTGTACTGCTGGAAACAAGCATCCCTGCATGCATAGATGAACTCTGAGTCCTCACTGTCATATTCCTGGTGTGTGAGCTGTGTCACATTATATATTTCCTACTGGATAATGATCTGACATGTGGAAAATAATTGTAGACTACTGTCTGTATAGCACATGTCAGTGAGGGCTGCCATCATGTAGTAATGGCATACCTATCGGTGTCAGATGTCTTTCTGTTGACGCATTCATCCTACTGCATAGCTAGTTGGTGAGCTGATGTCTGTCAGTCCCTGTGCAGATGTGCAGATGTCAGGTATCCATCTTGAATATGTAAAGGCAATCTATGCTTGACTGACACTGACATGTCTCCCCAGCTGTGATATAAATGGCACAGATAGGACTTAACACCCTGCATGCACCACATGCCATGGATACTGCCACTACACTACCATAGTAAAGAGAACATGCTTGGGTACAGGTCTCCAAGGCAGACACTAACCATGTTATGTAATATATGTTGCATACATGTCAACTGGACCACCTCACTGGCCCTCTGCAGGAGGCACCCAGAAGATTGGCTGATGCATGTCACTCTCACCCTGAGGGTCACCACAGTGGTGTCTGTAGATATTTGGCCTGCTAGCACATTGGAGGTGGCATGATACCACTGTACACTCATCCCCTACACTTCACATCACTCCATGGACAATAGCCAGGTACACACCTATAAACACCTGCATCAATGCCCCCCATTAATCACAAATTTGTATGTGTGCAGTACTGAGAATATCAGTGTCTGTGTGTTAGTAGACCTGTAGTTGGGAATACCCTGAGACCCTTCACACCCACCGCACCGCCCATTGCCAAAGTTAGATGTGTCTGCTGCTGTACTGGTCATTACACACTCCTCTCCTTAAGGGCTACCTGGGCCTTGCAGTACCAGCACAACACTGTTGTACAAATGGATTGATAGGCATGGGATACCCACTGAGTTCTGTCAAGTGTGTATGTGTGCATATATGTAGGGTACAGCATTCCGAGGCCACATACTCCTATTCCAATACACATTGCCATACAGTATTAGGGGTACTGATGTTGCTGCCCATAGGAGAGGCATGACAATGCATCACCCTACTATGCCTGTGGCATGTGAATTACATGCATATCCCTGTAGTAGCACTCTTGAGATGGACAAGGGGTTGTATTGCAGTCCTGGTCAATGTGTGATGGTAGGTATGTCAGAGTGTCATCATGGGTTCCAGTGCGTACAATATCCATAGTGGGGAGTGGGTGCTGGGTATACTGTTATTACACCATGATACCCCAGTATATGTCCCATGTACCACTGTATGGTGACCACTGTCACCATTAACCATACAGGTAACTAATAACACTATCCAGCCCAGTTATGCAGGTCCTGTGTGCAACCTACCTGTAACACATTGGACACACTGACAAGGTAGTTAGCACTGATAGGCCCAGGTCTCTCGGATGTGTATCTGACTGTTATGTGTTTGTCAATGTGTATATGACAGTATGTCACACTATGTATTGTCCATATACAACCATTACATCCCCCATTACCATACTGTACATGCCTGGGGATGTTCTGCATGTAACATGTAACCTGGAACACACCTCATCCTAAAAGCTGTGTGGTGTGTGCAATTAAAGCCACACACATCAGTAGCACTACACACCTAGGTAGGAGTCTAGTCCCAGTGTTGCCAAGTAAGAGTGTGCATGTATGTGGAGGGATCTACTTCAGGTTTCAGAATATACATGTCCCAGGGGGTCATGTGTCCAAGACCTGCATGGCATATGCTAAAATATCATATGTATCATCCTGTGGACATACATTACATCACAACTACTGTTAGCTGTGTAAATGGCCTCTTCCCCACTGTATAGGTGTGCAGCGATACTGGGGTTGGTATATACAGCTGGGTGTGGCTGTTGTGGACACAGCTAACATCGTTGAGGTTACTGTTGAGTGTATCCCCCCGTGTAGCTGGCTGTAATACTGTACAGTTCATGTTAACAGGTTATGTATTTGTCTATTACACTATCTGTGGTTCTACAGCACCTCTCACCCTCCAAAGTGTAGGGGTGTGCCACCCACACCAGCACACATATGTTTACCATGTTGAGGATTGCATTACATTGGGGAAGGGGACATATACCCTACCAGTACCATTGTCAATGACCTCAAACTAGTGGACTGCTTATTCCACAATGTGTTGTACTGTGTAGTCTGGCTTGGTGGAATTACATAGGCTACAATGGGTTCCTTGCACAGGTACATACATACATTTGTACAGTATTCTCTGTGTAGTGCATCAACACCTATGCCTCTGTGTGTCTTATACACAAACATGTGGTGTGTACCACCCAGTACAACTACCATTGTCCACTGTAGAATGGCTGCTAACAGCAGCCACCATACACTCACCTGTATACACCACCCCCAGACCTATTGGCACAGGCAGTAACTGTTATACAGACCTGTGACATGTGTTCAACTGTACCCAGGATATGGCACAGCCATGGTGTCACCACAGTGCCATATCCCTTGTGAGATATGACAGCAGACCATCCTCCTGCTGACACATGGGCACCTATAAAACAAATGGATAACATTATGGAGACCACAATCACTCAGTGTTACTAACAACTATAATGCATCATGGCTGGACAGCTACACTACCTGACATGTAAGCATTAAACATTACTGCTAACAACATGTTATTACACAGCAGTACACTGGTACACTGTAGTACAGTCACCATGTGCATCAGAACCATATTAGCCTGTCCCTGCATCGATGTTATGGATGACAGGGATGTGGAACAGGTATCATCATATGCACAGGGTGTGTTGTTGGTTTTCCAGAGATCTAGGCTGGGCCATACATTTGACACCATGTGTGTGAGTGAGGGGTTTTAGTTACTGATATGGCCGTGGTGATGTGGTGTGTGTAGGTATGGGGTTGCCCTAGGTGTGTTTGTATTGTGTGTGGGTATGCATGCACACAGTTCTGCCATGTGGCTGCCCTATGCAGGTGTTTGTTGGATAGCTGCAGACCATACCTGGCAGGGTGTGCAGTTCATCGTCTCCGACCACGGACCTGTGAACTGTGCCTGCCAGGGGTTCCACGGGCACATTCAGATACAAGCCTCAATATGCTACTCTCCCCTGATGATGACATATGTCTGCTGGAACCAGGTCCCTCCTGGGACTGGCCAGGGCCACGTGTACATGGCCTGCTGTGGTGTAGTGTTGACAGTGCCCCTTCTGCAGTGCTGGGGCTGGTACAGCCACTACAGGAGCGGCCTGGTGTCCTTACATGTCCACATCGACCTCCAGATGTTGGTGTTGCTGGCCTACATCCATGTGGCCATAGCACCACTCCCACCACATGCTCTAGCATGGACAATCCATGGTCAAGGAGGACCACCATCTCACCCCACTGTCTATCCATGACCTCTGTATAATAACGGAGGGCATCTGCAAGATCACAGATGTTGTCACTTACTGCTGAAAAAGCAGCCCTCTGCAGCCTCAAACCTTGCCTGGTGTACCATTCCATACATGCCTGCACCTTCATGACAGCCTGAAACATGCGTCTGGTGGTACCAAATTTGGCACTTCTGCCAGGGGCATGATAACCAGTGGCCCTCCCAAGAGTACCCCTGTACATCTGCCTATGTGGTACCCTGCCAGACATCCAGCTATGGCTGCTGTGTCCAGACACAGCAGCCATAGATACCACACTGTCCTGTGCACTGCCACTAAATGCCAACTGCCCCTCTGCTGTGGCCACTGGTGATGGGGTATCTATAGGCACTGTGTCTGTGTGAGGGGATGGGGTGGATAACAGGAGGATGTCAAATAATGGCACATTTTTGGCCTCTGACAACCCTACCTGTGCCTCAACACACCTATCATGATTTTCAATATCTGTATGGACACCATCAGATTGCATGCAAGAGGGACCCTGACCGACCTCGCCACCAAAATATGAAAAAAATCATAATTTCCATAACCTAACTCCAAAACAAACTTTGATATCTGCACATATGTACAACATACAGACACAATTATTTTACTACGTTGGAACCAGCAATACTGTCTTCAAAATGAGGTATTACTTAGCACATTCAGATTCTCCCTTGCAAAGTTATTTTCCAAAAAATTTTAAAAAATCATAATTTCCATAACCTAAGTCCAAAACAAACTTTGATATATGTACATGTGTATAACATACATGGACAGTTATTTTACCATGTTGAAACTATCAATACTGTCTTCCAAATGAGGTATTACTTAGCACATTCAGATGTTCCCTTGCAAAGTTATTTACCAAAATATGAAAAAATCATAATTTCCATAACCTAAGTCCAAAACAAACTTTGATATCTGTACATGTGTACAACATACAGGGACAATTCTGTTACCATGTTGGAAGTATCAGTATTGTCTTCAAAATGAGGCATTACTTAGCACATTCAGATTCTCCCTTGCAAAGTTATTTACCAAAATATGAAAAAAATCATAATTTTTATAACCTGAGTCCTAACAAAACTGATATCTGTACATAGCATTCAGAAGCAGTTGTTTTACCATGTAGACACATATGATTGTAAATATACACATTCTTGGTATAGCCAACATACTGATGAATGGGTACATGTAAAGAGAAAAAGCAAGGTAAGGGCCGCCACTCCACTAATGAACCCAGGATAGGCATGGGACTTCAGTGGCAGACAAGGCCATATGATCTGTCAGATAGCTATAATGGCTACCCACTCAGACAGCTGATACCACTGCAGTCTCATGACCTCCTTCAATGTCAGAAGTCTGCCTTACCTCAGCCTTTTCTCTTTACATGTGTCCATTCAGCAATGGACCTAAGGGATCAAGTTCTGTATTAGTAAGCCCTTCCTGTCATCTAAACTCTACAAATGCCTGATAAAAGCAGACTAAAAATGAAGTATTGCAGGATGGTCACTGACATATTAGATTGTATGTGGTAGCACTCTCCTGAAACAGTTCTTTCACAGCATCCTCACAAGCTCCTTACCACAGTTATTTGCGAAACTCAGAAAAACATATTTTACACAACACATTTCATAATAGAGTTTTACTTACTATACTGGTCCTACTTGGTCATGGATGTTTTACATTCTTCTCACAAGCTGTATGTTACCAATCCTGCATAGCTCTCCTCATGCCATTGTGGAGGTCAGTTAAGAACAACATAATGCCCTCCTCAGTTAGATGAACGCCTTCCCTTCTGAACAGTTGAACATCTTCCACGGTGATGCTGTCATGGCAGATTGTAGATCCACTGACCCTGTGCATCAAGCCATGCATGAACCCATTCTGTAAACATCTGGCCTTGTCAGCAGCCCATTGACTGTTTGCTGTTTTCCATATCTGTTGAGGAATTATATCAGACCACACAAAATGACAACGTGGCCATCACAACTGCAGGTGTTCAAAAATTGTTGCAATTTGAAACCGTAGGCTTCCAAGTGGTTGACTGATGGCATCATTCCCTCCAATGTGCAGCACAAGAATGTCGGGCTGAGAGTAGATGGAACACTTCTCTTCCAACAACTGCAGTACTCCACTCCAATGCATACCTCTTCTTGCAGTCCAGTATACCTTCACACTGGATGTGGGGAAGCTCAAATTGTAGTGGTTTTCAGTTTCATTCTCCTGGTCGTGAAGCCATGTCAGTGTCAGAAAGTGGACAAATCTGCACAGGAAAGAAAATGCAAACAGATTACTACTGATGTTTGACAGATGTATTGGAAGACTACATGTATATGTATATCATATGCATTACCTGGTTAGCCCATCCAAATCTTCCATCCTATCCACAGGGGCAGTATTCTTTGCATTAGGTACACAAGTGGTGATGACACTGCAGAGGTACATACCTACGACCCATGAAAATACCAAATTACACACAATGACTGACAAGGGGGCACAGAACGGGCACATGTAAATGGAAAAAGCAGGGTAAGGACTGCCACTCCACTAATGTGCCAAGGACAGGCATGGGGCTTCAGATCATGGGCATCTGAAGTATCCCATACCTGTGCTAGCTACCCACTCAGACTGCTGGTAGCAGCAATGACCCCCAATTGCATGCAATGCCAGCACTCTGCCTTACCTCTGCCTTTTCCATTTACATGTGCCCATTCAGCAATGGGCCTAAGGGATGAGGGACAGAAGTAACTTACTAATTGCTCCCCTGACCTTCATACATTTACTACCGTGACCTACATACATTTACTACACCTGAAGGGAGAGAGACTGAGTGGAGAGCTACAGCAAGACAACATGTGAAAAGACCAAGACTGACCCAGGTTTTGTCATTTTGCATGTGTCCTTTCCCGGAGTGAAAAACTGCATCACAGTGGCACCCCTGATGCCATGCTTACCTAGGACAGCAGCACTATGGGACCGAGCTGAAGAGTCTCCAAGTTCCCTAACTGTGATCCAGGTGGATTATAAGATCCATGGTGGCTGGGTATGCCCCCCATGATGCATTCACCAACACAAGATTCTGGATGGGACAGCTGAGGGTTTTGGCTGCTCCCTTTCCAGTGATTCCCAGAACAGCAGAAGATACAGTTTTACCTTACCTGAAATATTGCATGGGTGGACACTGACAAGGGGACAGAGAAAGAGCACATGTAAAGAGAAAAAGCAGGGTAAGGACCTTTCTTAGAAAGAACGAAACTGATATCTAAGAACAAGCAGGAACTTGCTCAACAGCGGAAGAATACCCTACACAGCTTGAATAAGCAAACAAGATATTTTGTAAGGTCCTCTAAGGCTAGTTATAAGATTAAATTAGCATCCCCAGCTAAAGACTATTATAAGGCATTCTTTAGCTATGTCCAAAACCTAAAAGGGAATGCCCAACTGTGTACTGAACTTATAGTGGATGGTACCACATACACTGAACCTGAGAAAATTGCCAACCTGCTAGCTTACAGATTTGGCAATAATGTCACCCCCATGTCCCCATCAGCCATATCCCAAAGCATTCTTGACACCAGTCCACTACCGAGTATCTCCAAAGAACAGGTCATACAAGCACTGTCCAAGGCGAAACACGTGGCTTCCTATGGGACCAGATAACATCCCAAGTTGCTTACTAAACAATCTAAAACAAGACCTAGTGGAACCACTTGGCACTCTCTAACCATAGCATGAGCACTGGCTTTGTTCCTGCAGAGTGGAGAACAGCTACAGTAAACCCCTTGCACAAAGGGGGTCCATCAACCGACCCAGAAAACTATTGATCCATAAGCCTAGCTAGCCTTATCTGCAAGGCCAAGGAAAGAATCATCATAGACCTTATCAACAAGGACACAGGCAACCGTGAAACTCTTGAGTCAAGCAAGTTTGATTTCATCAAGGGTAGTTTTTGCTTATTAAACCTGGTGGATTTTTTTGAATGTCAACAAAGCTCTGGCTGAGAACAAAGCAGTAAATGATCCCTATTTTGATTTAGCCAAGGGTTTTGACACAATTCCCCTCTCAGGGATCATTAAGAAAGTCGCCCAGCTGAGGATTAACCCATACATCACTAGATGGGTAGCCAATTGGCTCACTGGCAGAACACACACTGTCAAATTTGGGAAGTCCACCTCCATCAGTAGACCAGTTACTAGTTGGGTACCACAAGGATCTGTGCTGGGCCCTCTACTGCAAAAGCAGATGGCCTGTGGTTTACCAAGTTTGCAGATTACTACAAACTGGGTGCAATCTTTGAGTAATTTGGGGAGTCCACCTCCACCAGTAGACCAGTTACTAGTTGGGTACCGCAAGGATCTGTGCTGGGCCCTCTACTGCAAAAGCAGATGGCCTGTGGTTTACAAGTTTGCAGATGACTACAAACTGGGTGCAATCTTTGAGTAATTTGGGGAGTCCACCTCCATCAGTAGACCAGTTACTAGTTGGGTACCACAAGGATCTGTGCTGGGCCCTCTACTGCAAAAGCAGATGGCCTGTAGTTTACCAAGTTTGCAGATGACTGCAAACTGGGTGCAATCTTTGAGTCTCCCAATGATGTAAACATATTACAGAAAGGGCTGACTCAGACAAATGATTGGTGCCAAGGTCATGGACTAAACCTAATTGCAAAAAATGCCTCATTATCCCCTTTGGCAAAGAAGTAGCCCCTGCTAATTATGATATAGATAGCACGCCTCTAAGCTCAACCCCAGTGGTGTGGGACTTGGAAACACAGGTTGATAGCAATCTAAACTTCACTCACCATGTTCTATATGGTATTTCTTTCTGTGAGTTGTTATTGTGGATTTCTTACATAGACATATTCCACAGAAATCTAAGATAAAAGTTAAGGTTTAGGGATTGCATCTACTTTGCAAGTGAATAAAAAGAAAAACTAGATGTGTAAGACTACTAAAGGTCACCAGTACTGAGGAATGGGCTGACTCCCATGATCAACACTGCAGGCTGCCCCCCTGAGCTCATTCTATCGCAGATTCCACAGTAATCTCAAATAGCAGAAACAAGTAACTCATCAATGATTATAATATATATGATTTTATCCAAAAATCATGCAATGATCATACATAGAAGGTTATAATGCATAGTTATTAAAAAGCATACAATTAATTAAAATCATTCCAATCAACCTAGTTTTCACCTGTGATTACTAATCTGTTGAGTTAGACAACTCTATGCATTTAAATATTTGCATACACTTTGCTAAACATCCCACGGCACTTGCTGATGAAATGCATATAAACTCTTCTTGTATACCAATCAAAATTTCCCAAGTCAAAAACTTCCCAGTCATAAATTTTACTTAAGGCCATATCACTTGCAGAAGGACATATACCTCTTGGGATTTAATAAGCAAATTAATTAACTTATTGCACAAATTCATTATTACACAGCAACATTGAAAAATTATCAGTGGCAGATATCAAAATTCTGACCATATTCTGTAATATAGGCTACCTCTCTCTTTTCTTTATGTTTAATAGCAGTCTCTGAGTCATTAACTATTAGCTAACAAATCATGTACCTTGTGTATATCAGGTAAACACCTTAACCATTAAACCAACCTCAAAAATACAAAATGTCATAGCCATCTATACCAGTAAAACAGCAGTAAATCAACAAGCAAGGGAAAGCCCACTCCCCTTTGTCAAGAACCTGTGAAAGTATAGGAATAAGAAATGTCATGCAATCATTTTCTGACTGCAAATGGCATTGTTGGGTAAGCCATCTTTCTCCACTAGACAGGTTCATTTGCACTCTATGTCATACAAGTGGCACAAATGTCACTAGTATTGTAGCAGTTCTATCACTGCAGGAAGCTCAGCTTTAACTTCTCATATTCCCTGTCCAACACCAAATGCTGCAACTTCTTTTCCCCTAAGTCCTTCTTTATGAAGAGCATCCCAGGGATGATCTCATGTAGCATGGTCACCCCAAGCACATGTCTGTGCTCTCCTCTCATTTCTAAATTCAGAAAGTCAAAATAAACATTTCTAGAATAGTTATTACATCCCTATTTTGAGCAAGACAAGTCTTACTTGTCCCTCCCTCAAAAGGCTCTGTTTTATCAAAAGACTGTTTTATGAAGGTTTTTCCTTTCACCGGAATCCCCACTTTAATCTTAGCAGTAATGGCAGTTGCAGCACCGGTGATGTTGTCCCAGTTTCAGTGAATTCCGGTTCTGTGCACCATAGGTGACTACTGATGATGTTCTCTAACAGTTTGTAGAACCCAGCACACCCGCATGCACCTCCATCAGGACTCTGAATTCTTGAAAACTTGCAGCAGATAAACTGTTGAGTAACAAAAATAGAAGAAAGCTTTTTAATGCCATTTTGCACTAGTGATGAGCAAAATGTGCTATTCTTTCCAATATATGTAGAAAAAGTAACTTTTTCTGAGGTGCCCAAAAAAAAAGGTAATCCTCAGAGACAGGGTGCCGAGAAAACCACAATATAACAAAAGTACTGCAATGTAGATTAAATACAACCTGCTTTTTAACAGGCCTTATAACCTCTACAGTAACAAAATCATACATGGCTGGTCAGTAAAGGGCTATGACTTTGAACATACACACACACTAAAATAAATACGTTTAACCTTCTTCAAACCACAGCTTACCTGAGGGGGGAAAAAAGCAGTTCTTTCAGGCAGTCAAGCCAGGAACTCCTAGCAGCAAATGCCGGTAAGCGTCAATGGCTATCTCTGGTGATCCGTGAGTGCACAAATAAAATAGAGGCATCCAGTAGCAGGTAAAGTCTCCAAATACTATCAAAAGGAAAATAAATACCTGTTGCTGGACCCTCTATTTATTTGGATAAAAGAAAAGAAAATTAGGTTGGGGTGGAGCTGGTACGCAAGTGGTGGCTCGGATTGCAAGAACCCGACTGGCTGCCACCACTTGCTTTATAACAAGCTTTTAAATGGAATTAGAAGTAAAACTTTAATGTAAAAACACACTGAATCGTAACTATATAATGTAATTTACATGTTCAGTTACGATTTCAGTGTGTTTTACATTAGGTTCAACTACAAATGTGCACTACAGTTTCTCGAGCTTCAGCAAGGCACTCGGGGGTAACAGCTTGAAATTAGTATCTAGTCATGGTGAGCTTGGTGTTAAGCACACAGGCACCATGAGAAGGTACTCAGGGTTAATGAGTTAAGTTCCCCATCCTGCATCACACTTGGAAACTTACACTCATTAATACCAATCATTAATGCATCATTTTTCTAATTGCCTAGACAAGTGACCACAAAACATGACCTGTTACTCCATTACCTCTTTGACTTGATTGGAGTCAGTTTTACAAGGGCTCACAGCTGTCATCCAGTGTTCACCCTGGGTTTGTCCAGACATTGTGTGCATGGCTCCCATATGTTAGGGGCTACTACAGTCACTCAATAATGTCACGCACTGGAGTGTCATACATAACTATTGCTCAGCAGATGCAAGATCTGTTGTTTTATTAACTTATTATGTGGACAACATTAATATTTGGATACACTCACTGGTGTTGTCTAGTAATTCCCCAATGCATCTGTAGGGCTGCATATGTGGGTATTCTTTCACTTTTCTGCTAATGCAGTTTTAAGAGTATACCCGGTGTCTAGTTTCCCTTAATGCATGTTCCATGGTACAGACCTTATGATACTATCAGCTGTCCTGAGATTACATATCAGACAAGTATTCCTGGGGTCTTATGTGTCAGTCCATGTCCATGTACTACACAATTCCAAAGGGAAGTCGAGACATATGAACAACCCCACATTCACACATGTGCATACATGGACACACACACACACACACACACACACACACACACACACACACACACACACACATCCTATATGCATCAACCCCCCCTGCACTCCACCAGATTGCACTTACAGCCAAAATAACCCCCCACACACACTTACAGGTGAGGTTGCACAAAGATATAACACACAGACCTCCCATTACCCATCTGTCAACATGCATAACATATGGTACTCAACAGCATGCAGTGCAGCTATAGTCAATCCATGTTAGCAACAGTATACATGTGTGTAGTGCATGGGCTGTGTTAGTAGGTGATGCCCCTTCCCCTGGAAAACACTGCACCCAAGTACACAGTATTGCTGTGCACCCATTCAGCACCCTGCCATGTACTGTGCACCATACCTCACAGGTGTACACACCATTGCTGAATGTGTATTACTGTGTCAGTTATGTCTGCTCTGCTGCTTACAGCCCCTATGTGTTTTTCTGACACATACCTGGGATGATATGTGGACAGATGTCATTTGTGAATGCCTGATGTCTGATTTACAGATGTCATCATCAGTGATGCATGTATGACCAATACGTTACAATTACACTGACAACCGTCAAACCTTACCTTGGCTATGGGGAGTGTACACACCCTTATTGATATGACGCTGTCTTCCTTGATATGCAATGGGACCACATTACTGCATTTGTTAACATTACATGAGCCTGATATGTGACATATGTCCTGTATAATCAAATGCAGTGTCAAACAAATGTGTTAGTTGTGCTGATGCTGATTGAGATGCATACACTTCATGGGTGCATATGTGTGCGTGCCCTTATCATGATGGCTTGTTGCACCGACTGTTATGTGTACTACAGCAGTCATTATTTCTGGCAGGGGTAAACTAGCATGGGCCATCTGCATTTGCCAGTATATGGTCAGTCTGCCCTACACATGTCCCCCAACTCTGCATGATTGCAATGTCAACTCATGTGCACATCTCTTGGAGTTCCCACACTGCCATCACTATTGCTGTGGAGTCAGGGTTATGTCTGCCACAGTTCATGACCCTGACTGTGTGCAGATACAGCCATTCATAGCATCCTTTTGATCCCTGCTGCAGTGCACTGTTGTGTCATGATGACACACCCTCCCCACCTTCAGCCTTTTTGCAGATGCTTGACAACTATGGCCTACATATGTGTGCCAGTTTGCAGTGTCCCAAACACTGAACACCAAGTGTAACAGCCTGGCCTAGCTAATGAATGGCAAACATACAGGTGTACACTGGCATGGTACAGGTGGGGATGGTGGGCATGAGGTGGGGTGAGGTGTTGGTTGTGCAGCATATGTATCGTACATGATACTGTCTGTAGGTTTCCAACGTGGTCTTGGTATACCAGTACACATTGCAGTACATGCCTTTTGGGGACCTCTTCTGTTATGCATATGCTACCTGTAGAGAGGCCTGGCTGATGTTTCCTGTGGTACAACTGTCACATCTGATTACCCTAACTCATGGGCCACATGTTAGCAATTGCCTGGACTCTGCATGGGTACTGCAAAGCCAGTACTTGCTAGACATTCCTGCAACCCCCTCAGTGTTGTGGCATGTTACTAGGCAGCCTGCATGACCAGTTTGCTACATGTGACATCATCTGTCTTGGATGGCCATCTGTTTATTTCCTACATTATTCCTGTCCCATACATCCTTGCCACATACATGACTGTCCACATTGTTTGCCATGGTATCTGCAATGGTGAGGTATGGCTACATGTCCAACTCCTGGGTGCTACCTGTTGGGTATGGTGGCCAAACCATGGCATGTAAGATGTGTGCAAGACATGGCTTCCTCTGTTGCAGGTAAGTGGGCACATTTGATGGCAAAACATCTTGGACAGCAGACCAACTCTTCATGTGACATTGGGGATGTGTACTTGCTGGAAGGTACATTTCCATGACAAATGCATACAGTCAGTACCTCAATAGCTGCTTCCACTATATTTTCTCTGGAGTGTGTGCACACATATGCTTCCAGTGTTTGTGAAGGTATGTATTCCCCATATTTCCTGTCCTAACATACAATTCTGTATTACACACTCATTGCTCATGTTAGGCCCACATTGCAGGTTGTAAGGGTTGTGGACTGCAGTATTGTAATATGCCGTAGTGTAGATCTGTAACAGTTGCCATTGTAATACTGGTATATACACTGTTGTAGCACTGTATAAGGGTGATGTTTCACACGTCCCTACTGTAGGCCATTTGTCCCATCATTATGTTCATCTCTGTGCACACATTTTGCAATGACAGGATGTTAGTTATATTGCAGGAGTCTGACATACCCTTCAGATACACCATCATGGTGACCACTGTGATGCAGTGCAGTTGACAGGAACAATACGTGAACATGAGTGGCATGCATTATGGATAGGTGTGTTAAATGTGTGCATGGAATATACCATAGCCATAACATGACTGGTGTATTGGCAAACCTGAACAAACAACCATACTCACCAGCTACAGGCTGCTGCCTTGGAGGTATACCAGAGGAGTGTGTGAGAGATGTGATGTCAGTAGCCACAGCTGTGGCATTGGTACAGGGCGGGTGCAGCATTATAGTACTTGAACAATACAAGCCCACAATACTACAGCTTATGCACATCTGTTTATTACTACTGCGCAGCAACAGACTATATATATATATATATATATATATATATATATATATATATATATATATATATATATATATATATATATGTCATGATATATATATGTCATGATCTAACTGTACAGATGAGAATGGATATGCAACAGTGGTCTACTGATGTGCCCTGTGGCCTTACCTGCATGCTCCTCTGCCATTGTGTGGGTAGCACCCACCTCCACTATACTCTCCACCAGGTGTTGTGTGTGTGGGCGGGCAGGTGCCCCTAAGCAGGAAAGGAGCTCCTCAACATGTGTCAGGGGGAATGGATGGCATGACCCTCCCATGTTGCGAGCTGATCCCCCTTGACTGCAGCAGCATGCCGACGGGCATTGCAAAGTAGGTCTGTGCAATGATGCCGGACCTGCTCATAACTGTGATTATGCAGGCTGACATCATTTACCCTGTGGACAAGCTCTTTCCACAGGGTGTTCCACTCCTGCTGCTCATGGGCTGTTCGGCCAAACAACACCTGGTTTTGCTGCACCAGGTGTGTGATGATGACCTCATTCTCATCCACTGTATAAACAGGAAGCCTGTCATGGGACATCTTGCCTGAAAGACATAAAGATGGAAACAGGTCTGAACACCTCATACAGCAAGGTTATCATAGTTCTTAATACACATCTCTGCCCCCCACCATATCTGCAACAACAATCTGATCACACAACTCAATAGGTATTTCTACAGAATACCTACCATTGGGACATATATTGTATTGTACCACACTTTGTGCTATGTGTTTGTAGCCATGTTCCCTGTGGAGACACTTTCATTGCTGGCCTGTTATGGACAATGTCAACTGCATGCCATTGTAAGACCCACTATGGTTCCTTATATGCAAGTGGTCTGTTTACTATGTGATTGCTGCACATCTGTTGTTTTGTGTTATTGTGGATATCTATGCATGCTGTTGGACATTATCTGGGAATGTGTGGACTATTACTACAAATATATGTTCTATAACAATGACACAATAGCATATTTAGAGAACAGTTGCCAGCAGAACTACCTCTCCCACCTCATCTGGCCATGTTACCAGGCCACATCACATGTGGGACCCACCCTTGGGCCTCCTCATCTACTGGTCCTGCACTACCTTCAGGTGGAACCACCTTAGGGGATGGTGCCCCTCCGGAGCACACACAGACATGATCCTGTCACCCGAGGTTGGGTCCAGGATCTGGTGCATAGGGAGCTCCACAGAGACTTGGGGGATGTGCTACAGTACCTTGAGGCCCTCAGTACACACTCACAGGGTCAAGTAAAAAAATCCCAAAGGCAGTCAACGAATGTAAAAACAGCTTGAAGAATGACTGTAGACTGTATACAAATACTCAAAAGGTGCAAGAACCACTTTAACACATAAAACAATAAATACTGGTTAGTGCTTTCATTTCACAATGTGTAAAACTTTATCAGACAAAGTTCACAAATGTCACTTCCTTTATGCTTTACCATCCATTCTCATTGGTTGCCACACATTGATGCTGAATTTAAAATAATTCACGCATTAACTAATCAAGTGCTGTAAGGCAACCACTACACAATGAATCTATGCACTTGCTTAACATTAAAAAAAAGACAGAATGAGTTGTTAAAATGTTGCATGTACTAATGCATAACTAAATTACTCTTTAAAAACATGCTGTATAAGCAAAAACATTTTTTTAAACTTTCTCCTAATTATTGCTTACACTTTTGTATGATCTATTTGTGACCTATGTATTTTTCATATATATATATATATATATATATATATATATATATATATATATCTCCCCATTACTATGTGTTCACTTGACTGCAGTACAACCTTCCAACTTCTGATGCCCTAGCGGTATGGCCCTTCAGCTGCATAAAATGCCCATTTTGCTTCCTTTACGTGTGGCTGTGTATAACGACCTTCTACTTGAGGCCTTTTTGAAGGCCATTTCCATGGCCATGATGGCCTTTCACTCTTCATGTGACATTGGGGCGTGTACTTGCTGGAAGGTACATTTCCATGACAAATGCATACAGTCAGTACCTCAATAGTTGCTTCCACTATATTTTCTCTGGAGTGTGCACACATATGCTTCCAGTGTTTGTGAAGGTATGTATTCCCCATATTTCCTGTCCTAACATACAATTCTGTATTACACACTCATTGCTCATGTTAGGCCCACATTGCAGGTTGTAAGGGTTGTGGACTGCAGTACTGTAATATGCCGTAGTGTAGATCTGTAACAGTTGCCATTGTAATACTGGTATATACACTGTTGTACTGTATAAGGGTGATGTTTCACGTCCCTACTGTAGGCCATTTGTCCCATCATTATGTTCATCTCTGTGCACACATTGTAATGGGGCGTTAGTTATATTTCAGGAGTCTGACATACCCTTCAGATACACCATCATGGTGACCACTGTGATGCAGTGCAGTTGACAGGAACAATCACGTGAACATGAGTGGCATGCATTATGGATAGGTGTGTTAAATGTGTGCATGGAATATACCATAGCCATAACATGACTGGTGTATTGGCAAACCTGAACAAACAACCATACTCACCAGCTACAGGCTTGGAGGTATACCAGAGGAGTGTGTGAGAGATGTGATGTCAGTAGCCACAGCTGTGGCATTGGTACAGGGCGAGTGCAGCATTATAGTACTTGAACAATACAAACCCACAATACTACAGCTTATGCATCTGTTTATTACTACTGCGCAACAGACTATATATATATATATATATATATATATATATATATATATATATATATATATATATATATATATATATATATGTCATATATATATGTCATGATCTAACTGTACAGATGAGAATGGATACACAACAGTGGTCTACTGATGTGCCCTGTGTACCTGCATGCTCCTCTGCCATTGTGTGGGTAGCACCCACCTCCACTATACTCTCCACCAGGTGTTGTGTGTGGGCGGGCAGGTGCCCTAAGCAGGAAAGGAGCTCCTCAACATGTGTCAGGGGAATGGATGGCATGACCCACCCATGTGACTGATCCCCTTGACTGCAGCAGCATGCCGGCCGGGCATTGCAAAGTAGGTCTGTGCAATGATGCCAGACCTGCTCATAACTGTGATTATGCAGGCTGACATCATTTACCCTGTGGACAAGCTCTTTCCACAGGGTGTTCCCTCCTGCTGCTCATGGGCTGTTCGGCCAAACAACACTTGGTTTTGCTGCACCAGGTGTGTGATGATGACCTCATTCTCATCCACTGTATAAACAGGAAGCCTGTCATGGGACATCTTGCCTGAAAGACATAAAGATGGAAACAGGTCTGAACACCTCATACAGCAAGGTTATCATAGTTCTTAATACACATCTCTGCCCCCCACCATATCTGCAACAACAATCTGATCACACAACTCAATAGGTATTTCTACAGAATACCTACCATTGGGACATATATTGTATTGTACCACACTTTGTGCTATGTGTTTGTAGCCATGTTCCCTGTGGAGACACTTTCATTGCTGGCCTGTTATGGACAATGTCACCTGCATGCCATTGTAAGACCCACTATGGTTCCATATATGCAAGTGGTCTGTTTACTATTTGATTGCTGCACATCTGTTGTTTTGTGTTATTGTGGATATCTATGCATGCTGTTGGACATTATCCGGGAATGTGTGGACTATTACTACAAATATATGTTCTATAACAATGACACAATAGCATATTTAGAGAACAGTTGCCAGCAGAACTACCTCTCCCACCTCATCTGGCCATGTTACCAGGCCACATCACATGTGGGACCCACCCTTGGGCCTCCTCATCTACTGGTCCTGCACTACCTTCAGGTGGAACCACCTTAGGGGATGGTGCCCCTCCGGAGCACACACAGACATGATCCTGTCACCCGAGGTTGGGTCCAGGATCTGGTGCATAGGGAGCTCCACAGAGACTTGGGGGATGTGCTACAGTACCTTGAGGCCCTCAGTACACACTCACAGGGGTCAAGTAAAAAATTCCAAAGGCAGTCAGCGAATGTAAAAACAGCTTGAAGAATGACTGTAGACTGTATACAAATACTCAAAAGGTGCAAGTACCACTTTAACACATAAAACAATAAATACTGGTTAGTGCTTTCATTTCACAATGTGTAAAACTTTATCAGACAAAGTTCACAAATGTCACTTCCTTTATGCTTTACCATCCATTCTCATTGGTTGCCACACATTGATGCTGAATTTAAAATAATTCACGCATTAACTAATCAAGTGCTGTAAGGCAACCACTACACAATGAATCTATGCACTTGCTTAACATTAAAAAGACAGAATGAGTTGTTAAAATGTTGCATGTACTAATGCATAACTAAATTACTCTTTAAAACATGCTGTATAAGCAAAACATTTTTAAACTTTCTCCTAATTATTGCTTACACTTTTGTATGATCTATTTGTGATCTATGTATTTTTCATATAGATATATATATATATATATATATATATATATATATATATATCTCCCCATTACTATGTGTTTGTTTGACTGCAGTGGTGGACCTTGCTTTAGGGTCTTCTGACATCTGGGGCAAGTAAGACTGAGGATATGACGCCGGTCATGCACATTTGTAGGCGTCTTCTGTGTGGAGACATGCGTGAATGAGCTTATACATTCATTGAAGGACAGCGGACTACCCAAGTGTAAGGACTGCAGCAATGTGGATCGTAAAAATCTACTGCCAATCATTAGCGGACCGGAGTTCCACTGTGGCGACCCCTAACTGGGAAAAGCCGAAAGACACAACAACTATGTGTTCACTTGGACTTTTTTCCCTTCCAGTGCTTTTAATTTCAAAATGGGGGAAATGGAGCTTCTCTCACTTATACCTGGCCAGCTGTCAGCCTGTAGACGAATCTGCCATTTAAGTTCACTGATTTCTAACATCAGTGCCCAAGGTTTATTGTCATCAATAATGACATGATCTATAGCCATGTAATGGAAGATATGCCTTTCATGGTTGGTGATATGCTTTGCTAGGGCATTATTTGTGTTATGTTTTTTAGTAACATACTCGTGCTCGTATATTATCTGAGAGAACCTTCTTTCCATCTTTCCTATGTAGAAACACGGGCAGGATTTACATGAGGCCAGGTATACTACCGCCTTAGAAGTGCAAATATATCTGTTCCTAAGATAATATGTGTTATTCCTAGCAGTAAAACTGTTTGACACTTGAATTTTATTACACCATGTGCAGGCTCCACACTTAACCATTCCTTGTTTGCATTTTATTTCTCCTCTCCGTTTTTTCCTCAGTAAATCCCTAAAAGTTGGCACTTTTCTGTATACAATTCTTAGATTTTCCCCTATTCTCTGTCTTATATTTGAATCCTCTAATAGAATGGGCCAGTTCTTTTCAGAAATGTTCCTTAACATGGCAGTGTCCTGGTTGAAAGTCAAAACCAAGGCTTTTGAAAATTCAGATGTTACCCCTTCTTTTTCATTTTCCAATCGACTCTGGGTCCTGTCATCACTGCATATTATCTCATGTGGCTGATTTACAAACTGCTCAGGGGTGCCACTGCCACAATGGCTTAAAATAGGTTGTAAATGGCCATTTAGTCTTTTTATAGTAACCTCTGAGATTAATTCGTCCATAAGATCAGAGGGATAGGCGCTGTTAAGAAACATAGACCGCAAGTTGTTAACCTCTTCAATAAAATCATTATGCATGGTGACCATTCGAGCTGTTCTGACAAGTTGCCCCTTCACAACTGACCTCTTCTGATGGTAAGGGTGCGAACTGCTAAAGTGCAGAAAGGAATTGGAGTATGTCACTTTCCTATGAATCTTAGCAATATATCTGGTGTTAGTGGTATCTTTAAGAAGGCAAATATCAAGGTAATGGATGGAATGGGTGCTATGATCAAAGGTAAACTGCAAGAAAGCTGTAGTCTCATTGATATAATTTAAAAAGCTTTCCAACTCTATAAATGGCCCTTTCCATATGACACAGATGTCATCCTGGAATTGCTGATAAAGCTTAATATGGGGGTAAAACATAGATGAAAATACAAATTGCCTCTCCCAGTAAGCCATGACAACATTTGCAAAAGCTCCAACACATGGTGAGCCCATGGATACACCCTTATACTGTCAATAAAAGTTGTTGTCAAAGGAGATGTAGTTGTTAATGAGAACTAACTCTAGAAGTTCCATGATAAGCCTATAAGTCTCATGAGACACTTTATGTTTTAACAGCATCTCACTAACACAGTCCAGACCTACGTCTTGTGGGATGACTGCATAAAGGTCTTTGACATCTATGGTAACTAGGATGTCATTGGCATCATAAGACATTTTGTTTACCTGGGCTTAAAAGCTCCATGAATCTTTACAGATCTGTGATTCCTTTGCTATGATTTTTTTTCAATTCATAATCTACATACTGGACACATGCTGACGTTATGGAATTCCTGCCATCCACAAGGGGTCTCAATGGGGGGTTGTCCAAGCTCTTGTGTATTTTGGGAATAACAAAAAACGCGGGTATTCTAGGCGTGATTATATTTAAATAATTAAACAGGTGAATATCTATTCTCCTTTCAAGGAACATGTCTGTTATTTGTGAATGAATCCTTTTATATCCCCCATTTAACACATTTCGTGTGACTTATTTGTATGTGTCAGTATTTAAAACATAATACATTTTGTTTTGATACATTGCCACACTCATAACTACCACCCACCCCCCTTGTCAGGTTTCATCGCTCTTATTCTCTCATTTGTCAGGAGTTCCAAAGTGGCTTGTTCACTTTCATTTAAATTGCCCTTTGAGTGTCTTCTCCTACTACCATGTACGTTCTTATTATCTAATTCACAAAACCTTTCATATGTGACAAGTTTGGGGTGTGGTGGTGAGTTATAAGTAGAACTGATATCCCATGTATTATCAAACACTCTTTGCAAATTATGTTCATACATTAAAGCAAAACTAACTTTCCTTAAAAACAACTTCAAGTCAATAGTTGTGGCTGTAAAATCAAAACATTTTGTTGGTACGAACGTCATGCCTGGACAGCTGCCTCAGGGTTAATTATGACTTCAGAATAATTATAAACTTTAAAGTCTTTTTTTGTGCTGCAAATGATGGAATAGGAATCATTTTCACTTGATTCATGGCCTATTTCATTCTCATTGTACAATGCATGAAGTTCTGTTGAATCACTGGATGCTTCTAGTATTTGCATTATGTCCTCCAATTTTTCATCTTGGGCCTTGCTCCTCGAAAACCCATACCTTGGAACCCCCCCTGTGCACACTGCTTGCCTTGAGAGTAATATTTGTTCTTAATTCTGTCAGACCTTCGTAAATCAGTGTACTCTGATTCATAATTGGGGGGGGGGTCTCCCCACCTTCTTCTATTTCAACTTCCAGTGGTGGTTCAATATTGTAGTTACCTTCATAATGATGGCTGTTTTCACTAGTATTAGAATGCTTACGTTTATACTGAGAGCCAAGTGGTTTAGGGTAGGCAAGCCAATTAGCATATTCTTTTAAGTCTCTGTCTATTTTATTACTTTTTCCTTTTTTGAGGTTGTCTATATACTGGTCAATACTAGTGAAAATTCTCTTATATTCATTCTTAAAGTGTTCATATGCCATATCTTCCCATATGCTTCTGTCTAAAATGGCCAATGCATTACTTAGAGTTGATTTCTTTGTCATTATATTTAACCAAAAGCTCTAGCAGTTCGAATCCAAACCTGTCGAACAATTGAAGTAAATCAAGGTACAGAGGGGTCAGGAATGAGGCCTGTGGGGTACTTCTACAGTTGCAAACCTTTAATTTAATAATTTTTAGCCTTAAACATTCCCTGAGGTATGCATTCTCTAACTGTAATTTCTTACATCTTCTAAGCTTTTTGTCATAGTCATTAAGCTTACACTCTATGGAAGATGTTGTTTGTTCATTAACAGCTGAAAAAGAAATAGTGGCTTCCAGCCAGTTGTGGAGTTGTGGAATGTCCTTCTTTAAAGTCCTGTCCATTGCAGCTACATGATTATTCACTATAGACCTTCCTTCTAGCTTGTTTGTGTTGGTTACTGGAGGTTGTAGCTGAGTTCCATCTGGATAATGCAATAAATCACTCTGAAGTGGCAGGTCTACTTTAGCTAAACACTACGGTGAGTTAGTAAAATCTGTAGATGGAGCAACAACTCCACCCCATGGTTTAATGATGGAATTGGATCCAAAAGTGCTTGGTTCCCCTAAACGATCATATAGCACATCTATTCTCTGTGACAGCTGAAGGATTAAAACTGTTAAGTTTCCAATACTGCTGTCACTAGATGCCAAAGGTTCTAGTACATTTTATTGTGTAGGATTATCTGAGGAAACATCCAAAGGACTGCCAGACCTCATACTGATACAAACAAGCCAAAAACTCACAAAACCAAGTAAAAAAAAATCCCAAAGGCAGTCAATGAATGCAAAAACAGCTTGAAGAACAACTATAGACTGTACACAAGCACCACTTTAATACATAAAACAATAAAAACTGGTTAGCACTTTCATTTCACAATGTATAAAACTTCATCAGACAAAGTTCACAAATGTCACTTCCTTTATGCTTTACCATCCATTCTCATTGGTTGCTACACATTGATGCTACTCACAGGGTCCACATGCTCCTCCTGCTCAGCCTCCAGCCCAGGCACCTTCAGGACCATGAAGCTGATGTTGTGACTGGCCATGGGTGGGGGCCTTGTTCCCATTGTTTTCATATGGCGGCTCATGTGGCTTCCACATTGCAGATGACACTCCCCATCCAGGGTGATTACACACCACATGTGTCAAATACCGCCCCTGTAGGCTGTGTTCTCTATCTTCCAACCCAACCCATCTCCACAAATATACCTGATATCCTACCCCAAATTGCCAATCTCACATTCACAAACAAGGGCAATGTGTTCCCAACACGGGGTTCACACGTGACATAACCATCCATTTTGCACACACTTACTGCTGTATATCTATATATATATATATATATATATATATATATATATATATATATATATATATGTGTGTGTGTGTGTGTGTGTTTTGATATGTGTGATGTTCCCTCACACATAGCATGCAGCATTGTGATGCAAAATTAGGGGACATGTATTTATATACATATGTGTGTGTGTGTTTTTATATACATATATATATATATATATATATATATATATATATATATATATATATATATATTTATAGATGTCTGTATATCTGTAGACATACATATATATATATATTATATATGGATCCCAATCACAACACCGACACGCCACAAAGCCGACACCCAAAACACCGACACCAAAAGACTGAAAACGCACAAAACCGACAACTCACAAAACCGAACACCATAACACCGACACCAAAAACACAGACACACAAAACGTAAACTACACATTACACACAACTATACATGCACTAACCGTAACCCTAACCCTAAGGTCCGACACTACCGCACACTTACCCTACCCGCACCCTAACCCTAACTCACTTAACCTGCCCTTAAACCTAAACTCCGTCACTATCGCACACTTACCTTACCCGCACCCTAAGTCCAACACTACCGCACAATCACCTTTCCCGTACCCTAACCCTAAATCCCTCACTATCTCACACTTACCTGTCCACTCCCTAACGCTAAATCCCTCACTATCGCAACTTACCGAGTCGCTCACACGTTGCCCATGTCGGTGTTTCGGCTGTCGGTATTTCACCTTGTCGATCATCTGTCTCGTCGGTCTTCTGGAGTCGGTCTTCTGAGCGTCGGTGTTTCGGCGTGTCGATCAAGTCAAGGGGAACCATTATACACACACACACACACACACACACACACACACACACACACACATATATATATATATATATATATATATATATATATATATATATATATATATATACCTATATACATATGGGGTGCATTCAGACATTAAGTCCTCACTCTAACTCTCCTTCCTGCACAGCTGCACTGTTCTGCCTTGCTACAACACAGATATGTGGACACAGCCTAATATTAAGGGGGTATATATAGGGACAGATTGCAGGTAAGCCTATTACACACCTATGGCATTTCTGCATGCTACATTACATGTTAACTTGACTGTCCTACAAGTGTTGGGCTCTGGAGCCCACGTGTCCATCATAATGGCATTACTTCCACCACCAGCTATTGGCCACACTTATATACATGTTTTGCATTACACAACACACACTATGATAGCTTACACCTTGTCAGTCAGAGCTGATCTGCACAGTTGATGGGTATGGCCCAATACACACAGGGACAGATACTATTGTCCATAGCAGTTGTTCAGCTGGACATCATTACAACAACAACACCTGATGGCACATATAAATCATTCCACATCATCTATCCCATTATTATGAACCAAGTATTACATTCAGTTACATGCATATATACTTCACATACCTGTTGTGAGAATTACGTCTCTTCTGGATAGTTTGGATGTGTTTTCAAATTTTTTGTTGTGTTTGTTTTTTTGTTTGTTTTGGCTTTGGCTTTCACTCTCTCTCTCTCTCTCTCTCTCTCTCTCTCTCTCTATCTCAGTCTCTCTCCAATAAATGGATTGAGCTGATTTGAAAAGATTGCAGCATGGATTTTGTAGGTAATGCACTTGATCAGGTGATGGCCTCTGCACCAATCAGTGCCCTCCACTTGCTACCTGCATGCAACATGCTGTGTAGTACTTCCAATTACCACTGTCATGGCAACCCACTACTATAAATCCCTATATCATGTGGGCGTGGTCCCTTTACCTTTCCTGTATAGAGGACATCCTTCCTGTGTGTGGACAGCAACATTACAGACAGCAGGTAGCAATACCTCTTACAAGAGGACTTGCAGACTCAGGCCAGCTACATATTTGTATAAGGTTCCAAACCTACAGAAAGTGTGAGTAGTGTTGTTATATGCATTGTATATCACCAGTGTTACAGGGTCTGTGTGTACATACTAGTTTAACTTGGAATGCAATTTGTCTACATAGTTCTCAACTGTGGGCCTATCCACATGATGGCCAGAGGTGTGCCTATTATGTTTTGTCTGTCCACCCCACAGGTCTGTGTCAGATATATCATTGGTATTGTGTGGGTTGAGTGCCATCAGTACATGGCTACATCCATTTGTGTTTCTGACTTCATATTCCTAAGGGTATGTTGCAGACTATCCTGTAACACCAGAAACTTTCTCAGTGTATGACAACACTATTTCACATATGGGCCTGTGTTCTAGCCTCTCTCCTCCACCTATATACCAGGCTTTATCCATATGACATGCAGTAAGGGGTTGTTATATAGTGGCCTGTAATTATGTTGTGCTGCCATTCCTGCCATCATTCCAGTGCTGTTGTGGCCCCCCAGACATATTGTGGGGTAGGGTCCATATATATGTGGGCTTCAGCTGCACAAAACATGTGTGCCCATCTGCAGCCCAGAGGTCAGTGTATGTAACAGTCTTATATGCCCCTGTACGTTAGTCTATTGGGGAGGGGTATGCACCATGTATAACCTAGGCTGTTACAACATGTGAGGGATATCGTTAGTAAGCCTCCTTAAGGTATATGGCTGTACATTACCATACATTTCACCTTGGGAACATTGGTGGCCTAGTGCTTACTGTCATACAGACTGTTCTGTTTGTCAGTGTGATTGTGATGGTTTCAGTTAAGCATTGTTATGTAACAGATACATCCCATTGTGTCAGCTTAAGTCTTTTCCCCCTAGGGGTTGAGTACAGAGTGTAATTAGAGGCTGCTGAGCTATACATCTGCATTACTTACTGTTGACTGATTGTTATCCTCTGGCCCAGTCTTTCTTTACTGTTGTACTACTTGAAGGCCTTGGCTGGACAGCAACATATGTTATGCTTTCGGATTACTATATAAAATGATCTGCTTGAGAGTTGCATTACTGAGTTAGTATGTATTTCAAAGTCTTAGTTATATGACATGGTATATACAACTGTAATAGTACACAAATAAACATTTGTTATGTATGCAAACCTGTGTCATATCCTTTGACTTTTCTGTGGGTATATGGATCAGGCAGCAATTGTCTTTTGTATGAGTGACTCATTCCCTGTCCATTTGAAAAGGTGGCAACTGTAGGAATGCTGGCTGTTCAATATGCTGTGCACCTTCTAAATATGTATCTTCCTATACATATCTATGTGTATGTATGTGTAGTTACATATATATCTACATATATGTATATATATATATATATATATATATATATATATATATATATATATATATATATATATATATATATATATATATATATATATGTAGATATATGTGTGTGTGTGTGTGTGTGTGTGTGTGTGTGTGTGTGTGTGTGTGTGTGTGTGTGTGTGTGTCTTTGGAATGTTTATTGCTTCCACATTGTACATTCCCTATGGTAGCCAGACTGTACTGCATGATATGTTATTGATACCATCCTGACATCATGCAGGTGGGATGGATTACTGTTAAGGTCTTGTGGCCATGTTATGTAGGGTCCTGGGTATGGGACTTGCAACAGTTGGTATTGTGTTGCAGGGCAGATCTGTTGGCTGTGGGGGAGGGGTGATATCAATACTTACAATAGATATTTAGCTTGGGCCCCCTCACCCCCATTAATTGTGCCTTTGGTCATATATGTATTTGTTATGTTCTCTTTTATATCTATAGATATATATCTGTATATACATACATATATATATATATATATATATATATATATATATATATATATACTTACATATATATATATATATATATATATATATATATATTGCTTTCTCTCTGTCTCTCTCTATATATATATATATATATATATATATGTATATATATATATATATATATATATACAGATATATGTAGACATATATATCTATAGATGTATGCATATGTATATGTGTGTGTATATATATATATATATATATATATATATATATATATATATATATATATATATATATATATATATATATATATATATATATATATATTTTATATATATATATTTTATATATATATATATATATATAGATATATACACACACACACATATATATATATAATATATATAAAGATACACACACACACACACACACACACACACACACACACACACACACACACACACACACACACACACACACACATACATCTACATGTATAAATATATTTCTTGTACTGTTGAATGACTGTGCTGCATGATATGTTTGTGAAAACATCAGGGTTATGTATATCTAACATGGCTTAGTGGTAAATCACTTTGGCTATGGTGTGCGGGGTCCTGGGTTTGAGCCTTGCAAAGTCTGTTCATTTTGTTGCTGGGCAGAACAAGGGCCATTGGGTACAGAGTGATTAAGGCACTTTTCAGCAGTTGTAAGTGGGTTTACGCAGGTATGTGTGGAGGTAAGCACTGCCAACTTCCGGTTACAGTTTCTTATACTCATTTAGCTTCTCACTTGCTTAACCTGTGTAGGCATTGCCTACACCCACACAAACAAGCGTATACCCGCTTACTGCTGCTTAAAAGTGCTTACTCCCGCTTACCCCGCGCTAATTTCTTTAAAAGAAATGAAAAATGGTTGGTAGGAAAGTGTTGAAAAAGGGACACAAAGAGGGAAAGACAGTATGAAAAATAGCTAGGGATGTGCAGGAAGGGTGTAAGGAAGGTCCATAGCTGCCCATTTGTTCTACAACAACAGCTGTGGATATACACTGATTTAGAGGTAGATTTGGACACTCATACCCCTGAGAGAGGGGTGAGGATAAAAATAATATGTTGTGAAGCCAGTTAGACCAGATTACATGTGTCCAGTGGACATGTGTGCGAAATGGACAGCTATGTATGGGGTGAGATTTTTTTTTTTGGGAACAGATTGCTCTTTTTTTTTCAGGTGAGAGTGGGATGCTGGGGAGGGATAGTAGGTATATTTGGGGAGGTAGCTTGGATAGGATAACAGACAAGACAGACTAGACAGCATAGAGGGGTGGTATATGACACAAGTGGGGGTTAAACACCTTGGATGGGGAGGGGTGTTTGGAAGTCAGAAGCCCATGAGCACCCTAGTGGAAACAGTGGTACTGAGGTCCCCATCCATGGGCAGTCACCACTACACCTTCATGGCTCTGAAGGTGTCTGTGCTGGGGTTGAGCAGGAGGGGCAGGCTGACCCTCTAGTTGCACCATGCTGCCCTCCAGCTGGCGTAGAAGATCTTCAAACTCCCTGCAGAGGTCAGTACGCACCAGACCTTGGACCAGGTGATGGGTGACAGTGTCCTGCCTACGCCCGCTCCCAGGGGGATGAGCCCCATCCCCTGAGGTGATTCCACCCAAAGGTGGTGCAGGACCAGTGGATGAGGAGGTCCTGGGGTGGGCCCGGTGCCATGGCCAGATGAGGTGTGAGAGGTGGGTCCGCTGGAACCGGCCTCCCAAAATGTGCTATGGTATTTCAATTTTACAACATATGTGGGTTAGTAATAGTCAACACATTCCAGGATTATGTATAACAGCATGCATTGATATTCCCATTAACCCAAAACACCAGATATGGAAGTGTTGCATAGCAAACAGAACACATGCATATATGGAACCACAGTGGCCATGTGTGTGAAATGGACAGCTATGTATGGGGTGAGATTTTTTTTTGGGAACAGATTGCTCTTTTTTTTTCAGGTGAGAGTGGGATGCTGGAGAGGGATAGTAGGTACATTGATGGCAACATGCCACCAATGTGGGAGTATTTCAATATGGCACATACATAGAAACAAATTTAAATATTTATCAAACAATAGGACATATGTCCCAACAGTAGATTTAATAGTGCACATACTGATTGAGTTGTATATTTAGTTTATTGTTGCAGATATGGTGGGGGGACAGATGTCAATTAACAACTTGTATATCCCTGTAGTTCTCATTACTTTCCTAGTCAGTGCTGTGATCTGTACCTTACAGGTATGATTACACTATCCTATGGCCTTAGTTTGGACAGTGGTATGGATGTAGACAACTATATACATGAACTGAGTTTTACCTGCAGTATATATACCTCTTACCTGGTATACCTGAGGAGGTATTGTATCTTAACACTACCTGATTGTTTCTACGCACATTCCCAGATTCCAGGTTGATGTTATGCACATACCTGTCCATCTCTTATTGCACACACTCTGGGCATGTCTTCACAACATGCAGGTGAAACCAGGACATATTTTGACTATTGCCCTCATAAACATTTGGTGAGTTGTACAATGACAGGTTTATTTTCATAGACATTTTCCAAATATGTACAGGCCTGACAGTCAGTTATATGACATTAAATGCTGCCTATATGTCAGAGATTAGCATGCTGATACATCAGGGGGACAGGGTAACAGCCAGCAGATATGGACCAATTAACTGGACATTCTGGACAAATCTGTACAGTTGAGGGGGTATGATTCTGCATACAGCTTACTACTACTGACAGGATTCGAACCATGGCTGTGTCTGCTAAAAATAAAACAGTGTACATCACAGTTGCATGCGCTATATAGTTATTGCTGTGTTTCTCTTCTCTGATTTCTGTCTATAAGTCTCCTGTGGTTTTACAATCTGACCTTGTAATTACAACACTCTTATACAGGGTTTCCTAGACAGTTTTATTATGTAGCAAAGTGTGGATGACAGTGATGAGTAATACCTTATTATTCAGAGAAACTGCAACACTAACAATGCCATACAATACCAGAGTAAACAGTACCAGTCCAGGATTTCAATATTTTATTTCTAGCCAGTTTTTGTATCTGACAGATCTGTGGGGGGAATGTTTGTTAGCACTACCTGAATGTTGCCACACATATTACCAGATTCTACATTATTATTATGCACCTACATCTCACTCTGTTACTGCACACACTCTGGTCATAGCTTCAGAACACAGGGGTGGAGACGGGACATTTATTTTATTTATTTATTTATATAAATTTGTTGACCGGGAGTGTCTGACTGGACATAGGTCCATTTTCAGCGGAGGCCCGGGGAGAAAAGCTCCACAGTAAAATAAACAGACAGTAGTTACATTGGATTACATAGCGATTAACAATTTAACATAGCAATTACTTACAACATATTTACAGATGAAGAACATAGTACATCAGTAGACAACTAGAATCTTTATCCATGAAGTACATAACAGACATTAACAAATGTTGCAATGAGAAGTTCCTGCTGTATAATAAGTTCTAGGCTTATGAGCATCTGAGCTTGCTATAATCAAGGTAGTTAGTGGAGTGGAAAGAAAGGTAGTGGTTGGATGGGGTGGATGATATTAGAGTGGGAGTTGCAAGGGCATAGCCAGCATGTTTTTAGGTGCGCTTTTAGTAAAGTTTTGAAGTGAGTGCATGATGGTACGGAGGTAATTGTGGGTGGCAGTGAGTTCCATAATTTGGCTACGGCGCAAGAGAATAGTGCTTCACCGGCAGGGTTATTGGCTTTAGTGATCTGCAAGTGATTTTTGTTGCTGGATCTTAGTGGTCTGGTGGTGCGATTAGGGTTGGAATAGATTCTGGAGGGATGGGACATTTAGTGGATGGTTTACTAGTTTGTGGGCGAGTGAGAGTTGATACCACTGAAGTAGGTGAGGGAGTTCAAGCCAGCCCAGTTCAGCAAGTGAGAGACAGTGGTGACTATGGTAGGATGCCCCTGTGGCGAATTTGGCGATTTTGTTGTAGCAGGTCACTAGCTTGTTTAGATCACATTGCCTTAGGTTGGTATATATTGGGGAGGCATAAAGTAGGGTGGAGATAAGGTGGGAATTTGCTATTGAAATCTTTGCTGCTTTGGTGAGAAATTGCTTATTTCTGTATAACGCTCCTAGTTTTTTGTGGACTTTTTTTATGGTCATGGATATGTGAATGTCAAATTTTAGTTTATTGTCGATTTCCACTCCTAGCAATTTGGTGTGTTCAGTTGGGTATATAGTGGTGTTGTCTTTTGCTGTGATGTTAAAGTGAGAGTTGTTTTGAGTATGTTTGGTGGGTTGGAAGATGAGTAGTTTAGTTTTGTTTGGGTTGAGTATTAATTGGGCATCGGATAACCATGTTTCAACAGAGGAAAAGGTTTCCTGTGTGACTTTTTGCAGTTTGGGTAGGGATTGGGCTGAGCAGATGATGGTCGAGTCATCTGCGTATTGTATGAGTGTGCCATGTTTGGTGGTAGAGGCTAGATTATTGGTGTAAACAGAGAAGAGTAGGGATCCAAGGATGGATCCTTGGGGAACCCCTATGGAGACAGGTAGTTGGGGAGATATGTCATTCTGCCATACAATGGATTGTTGGCGGTCAGACAGGTAACTCTGAAACCAGTTGGTGACTGATTGTGAGAAGGATAGGTTATTGAGGACAGAGATAAGTTGTTTGTGTGGGACCATGTCAAATGCTTTAGATAGGTCTAGGAAAGTGGCAGAGGAGAGATAGCCATTGTTTTTATGCTGAAGGATAGTGTTAGTAAAGTAGAGTAAGGCAGTGGTGGTGCTATGGTTTGGTCAGAAACCATGCAGAGTACTGGAAAGGAGGTTGTTAGTAAGAAGGTAGTCTGAGACCTGAGAGTGTATGCATCTCTCTAGTATTTTGGAGAGTGGAGAGAGAATAGCTATGGGGCAGTAATTGGTTAGTTCTGCGGAGGGTCCGCCTTTGTGGAGGGGAATTATATGTGATACTTTCCACAGTGTAGGAACGTAACTTTCTGACAGAGATCGGTTAATCAAGATGGATACTGGGTAGGCCAGAGCATCAGCTGTGATTTGTAGGTATTCACTTGGGAGGTTGTCTGCTGCTAATTTGGTGGGTTTAAGTTTAGTTAAGAGTTTTTTTATGTTGGAGGTAGGTACAGGAGAAAAGAGAAGGCAGTGGGAGATTACTAGTTGAAGGTGTGGGTTGGAGGGAGGGTTGTGTTGTTTAGCTAGTGATAGTATGGTTTGGGTGAAGTGTGTGTTGAATGAGGTAGCAATATTTTCTGAGGAGTGAGGGATGTTAGGAGGAGGGGTACTGACTTTACCTGGGTGGAGGATGGAGTTTATGGAGGACCAGAATTGTTTGGAGCTGTGTTGTGAGGAGTCTAGGGCAGAATGGTAGTACTGGAATTTGTCCTGGTTTATTAGCTTTTTGACTCTATTGCGTAGTTCTAGGAATTTCTGTCTAGCTGAGGGGGTTTTGGTTTTGCGCCAGTGCTCCCAGGCTTTATCCCTGTTTTTCATTTCTGACTTAGTGGTTTTCTGTAGCCATGGGGAGGGTTGTGCTTTGGTTCTGGAAAATCTTATGGGGGCATGGTAATTAAGGATGTTCAGGAAGGTAGTATTAAAAAATTCAACTGCGTCATCTAGACTGAGGTACTTTAGAGGATGCCAGTTACATTCTTTGAGGGATGAGATGAATGTGAGTGGGTTAAAGTTTAGTTTTTTACATATTTGATGGTAGATGACAGGTTTAGCTTGGTATAGGTATTTTTTGAGTAGGAATGTTGGGGAGTGATCACTGAGGCTATCTGATAAGCAGCCTGTTATATATGACTGGGGACTTTTACTGACTAGTATCCAGTCCAGGGTAGTGTGCTTGCTGGAGTTTTTATTTATCCTGGTTGGTGACTGGACTAGTTGGGTGAAGCCATGAAGGTGTACATGATGGGTTGGATTGTTGCCAGAACAGGATTGCCAGCCAATATTGAAATCACCTAAGATGATAGTTTCTTGGGGGAGATGGTGGGTAGACCAGCTGAGAAGGTTTTCTAGTGGAGGGATGTTTTGGCCAGGTGGGAAGTAGCATCCAATTATGTTGATGGTTTTGTTTTGATTAATTTTGAGGTTGGTATATATTATTTCTTCATTGCCTATTTGTAGAGCTGATGATTTTAAGATCTGGATGTTTAGATGCTGTTTAAATATTATAGCTACTCCACCTCCTTTTTTGTTTAGCCAGTCTACTCTTAGTATGCCGTAACCTGTAGGGAGTATGTGCTCACTGGTAATGTGAGGTTTTAGCCAGGTTTCTGTCAGGATGACTATATCTGGGGAGTACAAGTCTATGGTGGCATGGAGTTCATGGACTTTGTTGGATATACTTCTAATATTTAGGCTTAGTAGAAGGAAGTCACTTGGCTTTCTATTAGTTGTAATATGGAAGAAGTTGTGGCATACTATACAACATTTTGGTGAGTTGCCAGAGTGACAGGTTTGTTCTTATAGATATATTTCTATCATTTATGATGTCTGCCAATCAGTTGTATGTCATTATTTGCTGCCTAAACTTCTGGGATCATCCCACTGATTTGCCAGGGGGACAGAGTGACAGGCAGCGGATATGGGCCAATTAACTGAACATTCTGGACAAATCTGTATAGTTGTGGGGTATGATTCTGCATACAGCTTACTACCACTCCCAGGATTCGAACCATGGCTGTGTATGCTAATAATACAACACTTCACATCTCAGTTGAGTGTGCTGTTTGGATTATGTTGTCTATCTTTTCACTGTTTTCTGTCTATGTCTCTCTCAGTTGTACAATATGACCTCTTGTGATTACAGCAGTCGTATACAGACATTCCTACACATTTTATTTATGTAGCACAGTGTGGGTAACAGTGCTTAATACAATACAGTACTATTAAGAGATTGCAACACTACATTACCATATGATACCAGAGTAAACACAAGCAGTTCAGCAGTTAGACCTTTATTGTCAGGCTGTTAACTTTTTATTTACATACAAACTATATGAGACTCTTCCTGCCATATTGTCTGGTGTATTCAGTACATGCCATATACAATACAGGTGTATACTGGCAATTAACTTTCTACTACTTTTAGATTTATTTCTTATGACAGTACATGCAAGAGTATTACTAACCTGCCTTGCGATACAACCTCCACAATCTACAGGCATGGGCTTCCCGGTTCAGAGCCCGCTCATCTGCCGCTGTCAAAGACATAAGAGGAATATTTAGCCATGCCTATTCATAATATACATAAGCTGGCAATTATTAAACAGGTAGTAAACTGATACTTACACATGGCTGGGACATCCCCTGTCAGCCTAGCCTCTTGGATAAACTGATCCAAGAAATCCCTCTTTCAATGCTTCAGGTCGGCATAGTGATGCCTGACCTGCTCAGTTCGAGGTATGCCAGTGGCACTGGTGAGGTCACGGGCGAGATGGTCCCAGGCTTCCACTTTATATTCGGAACTCTGGTACTGGCCCTGCAGCAGTCCCTGGTCATGGTCTTTAACAAGGTGTCCTGCCATGACTTTGGACTCCTGGATGCCCCAGCACTGCACCCGAAAGCGCACTCCTTCTCCCACACTGGTCATAGTGCCTACAGGAGGAAGCTGCGACCAGTTATGAGATGTATTCCTGCCTGTTGGGTTTAAATAGGGCTGATTTCCCACACTTTGCTGTGATTGGACAGTTTTGAAAATGCTAAGCTATGGGCAAACCTGCTTCCTAAGGTTGGCATTGCTTAAAGGTGTATACCAATGGGAAAACTGATTTAGCTGGCCTATCCACATTGCTTACACCTAGTAAGCTGTGCTCTGCAATGCTTAGCATTGCTTAATTTTTAATATGCATACTATTTGCTGTTTGGTATTGATTTATTATTCATTATATGTTATATATGTGTTTGGTATCCATGATTCATGTGTACATACACTGTATGGGGTCCTTGTGTTTATTAGGGGATTTCAACACTTTATTACAATGACAGCTCACATATGGACTTAATGCAGTACTCCAGTTGACATATTTATGTTATGTTGTAAGTTATACAACAAAAAACTGTATATAGATTCCTTTCACGTTAAGTTTGATTTTCCTATAGTGAAGATCTGTTTGGTGATACCTCAACCTTATGTACTGCTGTGATGGCTTACTGGTTAACTACTGTGACTATAGTGTGCAGGGTCCTGGGTTCAAGACCTGCAAGGGATGTTTATTTTGTTGCTGGGCAGAAGAGCGGCTGTTGCATACAGAGTGATTAAGGCACTTTTAAGCAATTGTAAGTGGGTTTGCGGGGGTTTGCACAAAGATAAGCAATGCTAAATTCTGGCTAAATATGCTTACAGAGTGTTAGCTTCAATATTGCTTAACCTGTGTGTGCATCATTTACCCCGACGCAAACGGGCTTAAACCCGCTTACTACTGCTTATATATGCTTACTCCCACTTACTACTGCTTAATAGTGCTTACTCCTGTTACCCCCACACTAATTTAGACAGAAATGTAACATGGTTCTTGGGAAGGTGGTGGATTTGGACACTCTACGGATTTATCATTCATTACACATTATACCTTCCATTTGTATCCCTGATTCATGTGTACATATACTGTATGGAGCACATGCGTTTATCTGTGGATTTTACAACATTATTACAATGACACTTCACATCTGCATTTAATACAGTACTCCAGTTCACAAATATATGTTATTTAGTAGGTTATACAACAACAAATATTGCTCATAAAGTGATTTGACATGGAAAATGGAATGTACTGGAGTGAGACTCGAACCAAGAATGACTGCTCATAAGGTGAATACCCTGACCACTACACTGCTGCTTCATTTGCATACAGCTTGATATTTATCTTCTTATGCCATTTAAGCTGCAGTATATGTAGCTAAGCAATGGGCAAACTGACGCACCTACAGTTAAATTTTATCTGTTTGATAAAAAATTAAATTGTTTATATTATTATATTTTATATATTGCTCTTATAAACTTGGGGGGGGTTACTGGGGGTATGCAACCCCCTATGAGCGGTCACACTCATTGTAATAGCTAAACTGCAGTTCTTGACTGCAGGGGCATGTATATTGTGAGAGCTCTGGTTTCAGACATGCCCCTGCACTCGTCCATGCTCCATGTCCGTTTAGGAGCTCAGACAGCACACCTTCATTAATATGCATGGTGCGCTGCCATGCTGCTCCTAAACGGTTGCTTCCATGCAGGACTAAGCTATTCCTGCATGAAAGTTTACAGAATCCAGGGGAATGTGTACTTCCTAAGTTCTCTATTATGTTTCTATCCCACAATTTTTCTGTTTGCAGTCTTTCTTCATTTGTCAGGATTCTTCTGTCTTCTAACAGAATAACACCAACATCACATTTAACACACCATTCCAGTATCTCTTATCCTTAATAATACCTTTCACATTTACTGAAAGTACTCTAAAATTGTTTTTCTTTCTTTTTAAGTTTAGGGAAAATATTTAAAAAATTTCATTTTCTTATTTTTTATCTTTCCCTAATTAAATACTTTTTCCTGGGTTTATGTACAAATAATTATTGATCCTCAGAATTAGATTTTACACTGGATAGAACTTCAAAAAATATTAGTATCAGTCCCTTCTGACTTGTCTTCATGCATGCATGCACTCTCTCCTCATTTTCCTCTACATATTTCTTTCTTTTACAGTTTCTTCTTTACCTAGTTTACCCTCTCCCACAGTCTCTCTTTGTCCTTCCTAGTGAATGTTTTCTTCCCTTTCCTCTTCTTTCTTATTATTTACCGTTTGCTCTTGACAATCCATCTAACAGTGTCCCATTTTCACATAACCTGCATTCAGGCATATGCTTTCTTGCTGTATGCCCTTCCTCTCCACACTGGATGCATTGTACCTTGTCATAATCATTAATTAAATGAGAAAGTCTCCCAAAAAAGAAACATGATTTAGGCTGGCCAGCATATCTTAATGTCCCTCTATAACCAACTACAAAACTAACACGTGGTAAGTGTTTCACCATGTTTTTTTTTTCACATTTCAAAACAGCTTCCTACCTTCATAGTAGATTTTCCTGTCTCCCAACATGGCATTTTACACCATACCGTTAATAACATCAGACTTTCAGTTATAAAAATATGAACATAAATATACAAATATGTATGTGATTAATTGATTAATTTCTCTATTGTAGGACACCATAGATTAGCAATCTTGGTGTCATTTTGTCACTACCTCTTTGCACTTTCCAATCAGCCTATTATTAGCTAATAAGTCGCTTGGTTGAAGAATCCAGTCCCAAAAAGGGATTGAACATCATAAGGAGCTACAGGTGTGAACTGGAAGCATACAGTAATGGCATTATAGGCTTGAGTGAGTTAATCTAAGTTGTGTAGCCATGTAGTATACCTCCAGATCAGGAAGCCCCAAACCACCTTGCTCCACTGTCAGTATTAGGTTTTTCCATTGTACTTGTTTCCTTTTTATAATCTCAAAAAAGCTCCTTAATTCCTTTTTCATATTCTTCCATATCTGATCTCTCCATTGATACATATGAGCCTGACCTGCATAAAGAAACAGTGGGACCCAAAGCATCTTAATCACTTGTATCTTATCAATGTCCATAAATAATGAATTCCATATCTTATTTTACTCATAATATTTTGAGTAGTTTTCCCCCACATTTTCTTATCTGATTGCTCAATGTCACATTTCAACCAAATTCCCAAGTATCTCATCCTGTTATGACCCCTCAGAAAGGGGATACTCTGTACCAAGTCATGTGTTGGGGTATAGTTCATTACTGCAACCTTTTTTTTTGCTTCACTTTCTTTATATTCTTTCTTTGTATTCTGCTATACTATTGAAATATTTATGTTTATCAAATTAAAGTATTATATCATGTTCTGGAATGGTTAACATATAATATTAAATCACATGCAAAAAGGGCTATTTTGTCATTAGTATTCCTCCATTTATATCCAATTATGCTTGATTGTCTTATGTCTCTGGCTAGTCACTCTAAATATAAAGCAAATATTAATGGTGAAAGCAGATAACCTTGTCTAGTTCCTATCATAAGGCTATATACTTTAGACAGCTCACTATCACATTTCACACTATATTGAACTCCTCCGTAGCTGTAGAACATCAGTGTTGTCCATGTTTGTGGAAAGCCAGATACCACACTCAATCTCTTCATAAATCCCCAACTTACTCCATCAGATGATTTTTTTTTGGCATCCAGCCCTATTTATATTAATATATTATTGCTATCCAGTACATCCTTTTGAATTCTGTTAATATTGTCATATGTTTGACTCTCTTCTATATTTCCATACTGATCCATATTGATTATTCTCAGTTATATTTTTTGCCATTCTGTTTGCAAAAATCATCATAAATACTTTGTAGTTGTGATTTAAAATCAGGATGAGTCAGTATGGCCTTGGAATAAAGGGATCCACCATCAGTATAACTATCACTGCTGCTTTTTTCCCCAAGTCAAAGGCACATACCCACCCAGGAAAAAATTATTAAAAAGTAGTATTCTGACTTTTATTATCTCTTGCTCCTTGTTTTTCTACACTTCTTTTAGAATTCCACAGCTATCGAGGGTTTTCATTGCATTTTGTTTTCTCATTGTTTCTTTACTTTCAAGTTCCTTTATTTTTATGTTAATACCTCTACTTCTTCTTCTTCTTCTTCTTTCGGCTTTTCCTGGTTAGGGGTCGCCTCAGCAGATCACCTTGTCCGCTCATGATTGGCAGAGGAGTTTTATGGTGTCAAGTTGCCAGCCCAGCGCCCAACCTTCCACAGAAGGCACACACATGCACACACTCACACCTAGGGCCAATTCAGAGTATCCAATCCACCTGCAGCATGTCTTTGGGATGTGGGAGGAAACCAGAGCACCCGGAGGAAACCCACGCGACCACAGGGAGGACATGCAGACTCCGCACATAAGGCACCCCAGCCGAGGATCGAATCGGAGAACCTCTTGCTGTGAGGTGGCAATGCTAACCACTGCACCACCGTGGCCGCCCTTTTCTTAATTGGGCAATTTGTAGTTGTCTGAAATATATTACTATTCCCAGAGTATTACTCTTAACCTCTGCATCTTGTTTATGTAGTGTATTTTAATAAGTCACCATTAATTTTACAGGATTCCTGGGTCCACTTCTGCCCTACCATTCTCATAACACCTGATTTTAGTTATCAACTTTGATTTTTTTTTTGTCTCAGATATTAAGCCAGCAATTTGGTTACTCTAGTGTTATTATAAAAAAAAATAATTGTTTTAAAAACATTGCCTTATTTTTATGTTTTCTAAAAAGTCTTGTACAGAAACTCTAGCTTCTCTAAAGTGCTCCTCAGTCTGTTGTATTCCACTTACTATTTTTCCTTCTTCAAATACCTAACTTTTTTAAAGTTCTCTAGATACTTATTATGTCTGTTATTCAATATTTATTTGCTTTCATTGTGATCACATTTCTACTCTTCAGTTTACAATTATCCCAATTCTTTGAAAAATCTACACTGTTGATATTTTATAATATTTCATTTAAGGGTCGATTTGCCCAACCATTAAACAGCTTCCTTTTCAGAAGCAATATTGGGAAATGCCAGTGTTTATCACAATATAATTTTACTTGCATACAAAACTTTTTTTGTATGTGTGTGTGGTCTGACTCTATCACCAACTGTGGTTTCGAACATGTAGTCTTTTTTATATGTAACATCTATTTATTCTTGCCAAAGAACCATATTTTAATGAAAAAAGAATGAGTATATTCCACTTCATTATCTTTTATTTTCATTAATTGAGAAGCCCAAATACATGCATGCATTTCAATAAGCGTCTACCCCCTGTTAATAAGTTATGTTATCTTGGTCCTTCACAGACATCTTTTTTCATTCCTATAGTGCTTTAATCTCCTGCAAACACCAAACATCCTTGATGAAAGGCTGTAACTTTTCCTCATAATATTCTTTATATCTTTTCTCATGGCTTTTGGTAAAATATATAGTACAGACAGTGTAATAATTACACCCTTCCAACAAACTCTCTCCACTGCAACATTCCCCTGTCTGTCCTTAATTTGTTCCACAATCATTAGTTCTATGCCATTTTTAGTCAATATTAAGTTCCCTTTCTTTCACTGTTCCACTATTCCTGCAAATAAACCCTCCTTCCTACCTTTGTTTACAAAAGTTTCATGTTCCCATGATTCAGGTGTGCTTCTTGTAGCATTATTACATGCACATTGCTATTGTAAATGGAGGTCAGCACCTTCTCTTATTTTTTTTTCTTATCAACAAGATCATCTATATTCTAAACATATAAGTCAGATTTTGCCACAGTAAATACTGTATTTTATTCTACCTAACTTGTATTCCTTGTCTTTCTGCTACAACCTAGTTCTTCATAGTATGTTTATATCACTCTTTCTGTCACTCCATATATTAAACTAGATCTGGTCTGATCTGATACTTGAATACACATTTCCCTCCCTATGCAAGACATAGACAGCATATTAAGTAAATACATTTTTTCTTTGAAAAACTCCAGATCTGGTGCTCTGTATAAACATCAGTGTAAAGCGTCTTCCAATGCTCTCTGTCATCCAAATTATGTTGGGCAGGAGAACAGCTACTATACATTACTGATCTGTTTATCTCCCTTGCCTGCTGCATTTTGTTTCTGAATCTGTTACTGTTTCCTGGTGATGTTATTCAGTAAATATTTCAGATGTTGTAGCTATTTTAAAAGCCCAAGCTTTGCTTAGTTGACACAGTGAGTCCACTCTCTCTTGCAGTCTAGCTGAGTTTATCAAAAAAGACTGTCAGGTGTAACAGAGAAATACTATTCACTGTGAAGCCTGATAAATGTGTCAAGAAATTAAATAAAGCACTTTTGTTCTCACTGGTAGGTATTGATCACAGTAATTTGAAAACATTTTCCAGTGAGTATGTTTTATATTTAGTTATAGCAAGCAACCTTCTGCACTTAATCCACTTTCCTCAGTGTTTCCAGTGCATTATATTTATGAATCTTATCTACCCTACTTTCAATATACTTGTCTCATTGATTTTGCATGCATTACTAGATCTATTGCATGCATTACCAGAACTAACATGCTACAATATTGTCTATTGAATTTCTATCACATAATATATATTTTTTTTATTTAAACAAGATTTTTTAATCATACATGATATAGTGACGATGAGATGAAGGAATTATTATTATGCTGGTAGTCACTGTTCTCAATGGTTTTAAATTACGTAATAGACTACTTTCCTATCACATTCTTCAATCATTTACTCCTCTTCTCCTCCCTTTTGCATTATCATAGCACCTTCAATAAAAGTAAAATAAACACAGTTTATAGTTTGAGAACAGGGACTCACCAGGCAGCATGCAATAGAGACTCCATTTGGTTAAATATAACTGTTCATTTTCCAAGTGAAAATTTGAAACACACTATTTAAATTATTATATTTATATTTATCACATAGAATTGTTGTATAGTACTTATTTATTTTAATGGCTTTAAAGTGTCATTCAAAATGCAACTCATATTTTGAGTGTATCACATCTTTTTCCACTTAAATATTGACCCTTTTTAAGCAGTGTCCTCATTCAGTTCTCCTAGTACATTGTCGTTATGGAGTCTCCAACATTTTTTTTTTTTTTTTGAAAATGGTTTCACTTCCTTTGCTTTAGCCAGTATTTTCTTTTGGAAAAATGGGAACAGGATTTGTAGGAATCATCTCCTTTGAAGTGTCTATAGTTTGCTTTTCTGTACTTGCTGGTTGTTACTTAAGCCATCACCCCCTTCCATATCTCTCAACCTGGAAACATCAAAAAGCTGGCAAATGCCCATGAAAAGTAGGTACAATTGGCCAAAAATCAAGATGATGATTAACATATAATTTGCATGCATAATCATGTAACCCCCATCCAATCCAACAGAATTGTGGGATACCAAGATGAAGATTGAAGTCACTAAATAATAATAAATAATGGCATGAGATAAAAACAAAATATGACTGAGGTGTTGTGTGACCCCAGCAGTAATTAAAATTAAGGACATGTCTGCCAGTGTCTTAAAGGTATGTGCAACATGAGCAAAGAATGCTTCCAAAAGCATGGCAGAAAAAACATTTGCAAGTCTCTTGCTAAGGTAATCAGTGATTCTCAACATCCAAAATGTAATCCATTATCCAAGTACAGCTATCTTTCTATAAGTTCATAACAGCACAGATGGGTTAACTTTAAATGCAGAGTTTAGAAAGTTAGCATAGAAAACAGTAAAGAGTCTCCCCTGCAGTCAGTTTTATCCAAGACTTCCCTTACAGAAACAAATGCTTGGGCTTTCTACCACACAATCACAATATCTGGTAAGAGACATAGGTGCACTCTTAGACGTAATCAGCAGATAACTGAGAAAATAATTAGAAACTGATGCAGCAATATAAATCTCAGTATCACACTCTATATATACCCTCCTATACTGCTGTTATACTTGTGTGACTGCTGCACAGCCAATTGTACCTGGTCAAAAAGAACAAAAGTGTGTAAGGAATATGTAGCTAATTCCCAAAATCTACAAAACTACATTAAGCTACTGACAATGACCCTACATACAAGTATAAAACCAACTCAACTGAAAATGCCAACTCAGTTATTTCCTTTTGATGGACATAGGAAGTTCAGCAGCAGTCAAAATGCCTCTTTCCGGTTTGCACAAGCTAGGCTGGCCTCAGTATTAAACACAGATGACACCCTCAAGATATTGCTGTCAACTACACAAATGGAAAATATTTTAAAATTTTTAGTACTTCTCACTTGAAGATTTTTCTTCTGAAATATAACAGAAAGAAGTCCTATAATTCCACCATGAATAAGTCTATAGCAAAAGTACTACTGGACCAGAATTCTCCAAATAGAAGAACTCACAGAGTGCACCACAAAATGAAACATCCCACACTCACTTTTGGCAATAAGAGCCTGTTCATTCGCTTCCATTTCAGTTCTGCACCTAGCATACTTTGCTTTCCCACACTAAAACCCATGTTTAGAGAACAGTATCCCAACACTGTTTTCCCTCCCCACCTGTGTAAACTCATCTTTAGCAGATTGTAATTCAAAACAACATAGCCAAAGAGGAAAACAACTGCAGAAATACATGTTTTATAGAACCCTTAGGATCATGCAAATAATATTTCTTTATGTGTTGTGATGGCAGATATTTAAATTTCAGACTTCATTCATATATCCCTCAGAAAATACATAGCAATGCAAAACCTTTTTTTAACAACTATCTGAGTTTGCAGGAGCAATAAATATTTAAATTATGTCCCTATTTTTGGCTTTGTCCAGATTTCTTGCTTTGAGAGATTGAGAGTTATGCATCCATCCAATGCAGCTATGACACTTCTCTGAGCAAAAACTTGTCTGGTTTAAGAGAACTGCTTAAAATACAAGCAAACTTAATTTGTGCTTTAACTTACTGAGGAAGACATCTACCAAAATAGCATGCCCCAAAAAACAGTTTGTTTACCAATGCATAAATGCATCCATTGCTAACAAAGCTTTTTATGAACCTAAATCCCCTTTACTCCTACAAACACTCACTCAAACTGCAATAACGGGGAAATGACAATATCTGCTGGACTATTTTCTCCCTTTTTCTATTTACATCTGCTTCTGCATTATCTGGGCTCTACACATTTTGCACCACTGCACTGGATTTTATTGCTGGTTTACCCGCGCACTGGACCTGCTTCTCCATTATGTGGAATCTACACATTCTGCACCACTGAGCTGGAATTTAATGCTTGTTTCCCCGTGTACTGGATAGGATGAGTAATGAGTTATAATTACGTGTGCTTCTGTCTCTCTGCTTCTCGGTAATGGAATGGTATGGTGCGATGCTGTTGCTATGTTTATTACTCAGAAAATGATCACCTATAACTACATAGAAATATTTCACTGACTTCATGGAAGGCAGTTGTAAATAGCCAAATAGGCAAATTACTAATGCACTAAAAAGCAAGTACTTTAACTGCACTAATTAAATTGGGTAATACATAATCCACATTTTGGGGCTGGAAGGTTAAGAGCTAGAGCTACAGAATCAGGCAGTCAGGCACAAATCCAGAAATATCACAAACCATTTTTAAATTATTAGCACTACCAACTGGTGGTAAAGTTGCACTGTAAAGTATCATAAATTAACGTGCACTTTCTGAACTAATCAACATAATTATTTAAGTGTAGTCCCTCACATTTTCTTGCAAAGTCAACAATTTTATAAGGGATTAGGCAGGAAATGAATAGAGTAACATTTGAGCCCAATTCAGGAATGTCCCTAAAGGAATTGCTGATGCATACCACTGACAAGAAACAAGTTGCTACACTTAATATTTGGTTCTGCACTGCGCAAAGAGATGCCTGCTTCCTTTAATAAGATGGTGTTTATGATCCCGTCAGGTGGAGGTACGCATATCACGAGATGTACATGCATTTGCTTCGTAGTGCATCACAAGTCAAATTCTGCAAACTGTTGGAATGCATTTTTTTTCCAATTACAGTTTGTCAACATTTTGTAAAATTTTCGTTCTGCTTATTTCCTATAAATAAATGCAGTACAGGTATGAAACCGAAGACGAGATAAATGACAACAGGTTACAAAACTGACAGTTTGTAGTTTTGCTTTTCTTATAATCATTATGAGCTGCTATAGTGTTTGCAATTCTAGATAGTCTTTTTTTGCAATTATAGAAAGAAAAAGATATGAAAAATGTGAGGCTCTGGCATGAGTGTACATGCCATGCACCGAGTGTAGTTTGGAAATGAAATGTGGAAGAAATGGTTTAGCCCTGAATAAAGTACTGAGCTCCCTACTTCTGCAGTACATGATATTTCAAGTTTCACGCAAATCACATCCTCATATTAGCAGTCAGGCACTGCTGCACTGAAAATCGAGATTTAAAGGGGCCACTCGGGAATTTGTGGCACCAGAGGCCACTCAGGAATTCGTGGCACCCTATTATTTTGCCCCCAAAAATGGGAAATACTGAGGAATTTGGCATGATTGTGAGGTATGCCCCCTTCTCCTGCCTCAATCTGTTGTTTTTCTTAGCTATTTTATTTTGTACCTTTCAACAGCCTGTGTAAATTTCTAATCCAAGCAAATAGAAAACCTATCAAAACACAGGATACAGTAACTTGAAATGAAGTTTCATAGATACCATTCTATTAACTGCCAGGTAATGTGCAGCACATAGGGATTATTAACTAATGTGCCTGAAGAGCACCCTGGCAGCACCCATGATTTCCCTATCTGCTGTACCAGTCACCTATATCGCTGCTTCCTGGGTATTGAAATTCCACAGGTCCATTAAGGCAGAAAGTATGCTAATCAGACAAATACAGAGTCAATGATGATATGTACAAATGTCAATGTCTCACTTCCACCAAATGTTCTGCCTGTAATTCAGCCATGGCTGATGTCACCCATATGGAACCCATACAACAAGGCTGAACTGCCATATAATACCACACACAGGGGTGAGTGTTAACCTGATAAAGTTCTGGTTCTGCTGCCTGGATAAATCTGAGGAACACTGAGATACATCTGTGCCCCATAGCATGCTGCATGCTATATAATAAGATTACTAGGAAGCATGTTGACTAGCCATTTGGCACAGAACATAGCAGGAAGGGTACTGTGAAGGACTGCACTTGTGCTGTGCCTGTTGTTTGTCTATATCAGAGCAATGTTGTATTCTATGGGGTAATGCAATGCTGTTCAGTTGTCATGCTGTGGATACCATGTCAGGCTTCTGTTATGTTGTATATATGTATATATATATATATATATATATATATATATATATATATATATATATATATATATATATATATATAGAACTGTGTCATAATCGTGAGGCTATGGGCACACTTCCATGCTTCTGCTATCGTGTGTGTGTGTGTGTGTGTGTGTGTGTGTGTGTGTGTGTGTGTGTGTGTGTGTGTGTGTGTGTGTGTGTGTGTGCATGTGTGTGTGTGTGTGTGTGTGTGTGTGTGTGTGTATGTGTGTGCATGTGTGTGTGTGTGTGTGTGTGTGTGAGAGAGAGACAACGGCTTAGTTGTGAGGCTGTGGATACATTTCAAGGCTTCCATTGTCATGCACATACATGTGAGAATACAGTTTTGCCCTACTATTTGTAGATCACCTACACTTCTGTATGAAGGCTGTTTTATCACTTTTATCTGTCAGTGCAGGTAGAGTGAAAGGCCAGCATCAGTGGACATCTGAGACTTTCAGCATGGAGGGGTTAGTTTGTCCAATAGCATAGCCAGGGTAGGGCAAAGAGGACAGCCAGTCTTGGCACAAAGTGCTAGGGGCATGATCACCCTCACTGGTCTTTAGTGCATTCCCATCATTCAAAAGTGAATGCTGGCACTGCATTTGTGGTTTGAACTAAAATGCTTAGTGCTCCATGTGTGGCATGAACTGCAGCAACTGTTTTTTTTTACAAATTTATCAGGCAGTTTGTAACAATTTAAAGAGAGGGAGATGAGCTTTTTTCACTCTTTAAGATGGAGGTGTTTTTAGAGGGGGATGCCAGATTGGGGAATGGTCCTGGGTGCCAGAATAGTTTGCTACACCTCTAAGTTTATGCATTACCTAATGACTTGTATTATATTAATTTTACCATTTATGTAACACTTGTGCCATGCACACTGTTGTATTTACCTCCTGCAGGCCATAAAGATGCCTTTGAACCACAAGTGCTTAAACTACTGCTAGCCCCTTCCTTGCTTGTGATACAACTTCTGGGAGTGAAATGGCTGGAGGTGCCTTCCAAGAGGGGGTTCCAACTTCTCCTACTCAGGTAATCTGTCTGTGTCTGCTGTCTCCCATCTGTCAGTCCAGTAAGAGGTGCAGGCATCAGATGACAGTGCAAACCCTGTTGGGTATCTATTATCATGCCTGTTCTGGAATGCACTGTAGAAGAACTCAACCAACAGATTGTGACTTTGAACCACTAGAGGAGAGGGTGTCTCCTGTCACTTGCCATCTTGACTCATTTCATCCATCTGATGGGTCACATTGACATCCTTCAGGACTAGTCAGTAGCACGTATTCTGCCTGTGCCCCCAACCTATCATGGGTACTTATGGTGGTACCTAGGTGTTCCTCATCCTACTGAATCACAACCAATCCATTATGCATAGTACACTCCTCTTAGTCACTATCCCCCTCTCTGTATGTTTTTATCCTATCCATTTCTCCTCCTCCTAGTATCCACCAAATTTTTGTCTACATGCCTCTGCAGCCTAACCTTCCCCAGCTTCCTACCACCCTGTTTCTCTCTCACTATATATAAAACAGGGTACCTATCCCTACAGGAAATGAGGAAAAGAGCATACAAGAGACACCATTTCCAAACTTCCCTAGTTAACCCAAATATAGTAAATGTTAGCAAGTACAATATATCATTTTATAATTTGATAAAAAGAGGACTCTAATACCAAAACTAAGACATCTCAGAAAAAGTTCCACACAAATAATCAAATGCATTGTTGAAATCTGCAAATAGAGCTGTTCTGAGTGCCTACTCAGAGCTATACAGCTACTGCATGCTAAAGAACAGCAAAATCAGCTGTATTCTCCAAAATGATCATTAGTGAAACCTTGTGGAGACCATTGAGTCAGCTTTGGGATAATCTTTTCTATCTCTAGTATCTTAGTTGCCAAGACTGAGTCGGGGGGGGGATAATAAGTAGGACAGTAATTGTAATGAAAGCTAGTATCCTTACCTTCCTTTGGGAAATATACTGTAGAGGCCATATGCATAGAGTATGGCATTTTCATCATCCAGAATTCCCCTAATCAGTCACAATAATATCCCTTCCAGGTCTTTTTTGAAAGTTTTACAAGAAATCAGTTGCAGTCTGTGGCATTATTCTACATAAAAATAGAAACTCAATTGAACTATTACACTCAGATGATTAGAATGCAGAAGCAGTCGGAATTCACAGTGTGGTACAAAAATTGTGTACTATGCCTAAAATAAGATGTAAAAAATGTATGCCTGCATGATTAATAATGTTCGTGCAGTGCTGATGTTTCACACAACTAAACAAACAGATCCAGCACACCTGCAGAATAATATAAGTCCACTCCAATGATATAAGACCAATACATCCTTTAATGTAACAAACAAATAAAAAGTATTTAAAATATACTGTAAAACCAAGGTGAACACAAAGCGCTTTTCATCCCACCTGGTGGTGAGACTTCTTCAGGTAAAAATCATTCACTGACACCAGTACATTTAAATACAGTCCACAATACAGTCATGTCATTAATCAGCCAATGGATGAGAGCTACTAGGCTACAAAAGATGAAGACTTTACCATCGAATGTGAAAAAAACTCAAGGGAATGTTTTCCAGAAGGGGCTGCCCCAATTATCTATTAAATCGATTATTGGTAGAAGTCCAGTCAAAGAAATCAAGGGGCTTTTATAAAACAAAATTGGACAGAAAAGGTATTTTAGAAAACACGGCAATGGAATTGAATACTGATGCAGGTACGAACAATTTTGGCCAGGGCAGTTTGATTACACCTTTTAGTTCTGATGCCTGGGAGATTATAAAGATTATCAATAAGAACTGGGACATAATAAGGAATGACCCAATTACTAGGTCGAGAATAGAAGCCCCACCTAGACTAGTTTTTAAATGGGGTCCTAATTTGAAAAACATCTTGGAATCCAGTAATGGAACCTATAATTATGTAGCCAAGAATGCTATGTCCAAATGCAATATATGCCACTACTGTTCACATATGACCTCCGGGTCATCTTTTACTATTAGAGATAGGCAATACAAAATAAAATATAAACTAAACTGTCAGTCCAAAGCTGTTATCTATGTAGCCTTATGCCAAGAATGTTCAGCATTCTACATAGGAAAGACTAACAGGAAGTTTAGAGAAAGAGTCTAAGAACACCTGTACCACATTAAGAAGGGGAGCCAAGAGAATGCACTGAGTAGGCACAAACAAGAACATATGGACCACACATTTAGGTTCAAGGCAATAGACAGTGTGAGCCCTGATGGGAGATGGGACCCAGAATCTTTACACTTAGAAAAGTTAGAATTACTGTGGCAGCTCAGGACTACAGCCTGTAGTTACCCTGGGTTAAATGAGGTTTACTCTATTTCTTGTATATTAAAACTAAAAAACCTTCAGAGATAACTAATGTGTACAAACACAAGAAGAAATTTCACTTGTGTATGCTAGTTGATACATTAGTTGATACATTACAGGGCATTATATAGGTATTAACAGCAAAACATACAGTAAGGGATGCGTATCTGAAATGTAGTACTTTTTGCTATTATAATGCTAACAAAGAAGTAAAAGGTGTATACACATTGTAACACAAGTATGTAATAACAGACAGATGTAACTGGAAAAAGAAAAAGTTTTTCAGGTGTTCCATCTATAGTAATGAAATTTAAGTATACCTAGATGGCACTGTGTAAATAGAAATGAATTCTTGTACTTTCACATCCTTGTATCCAGATGGTACTGTGTAGATAGGAATGTATTTTCGTACTTTTGTACTTTTATATCCTAGTATCTAGATGGTATTGCTTAGACAGGAATGTATTTAAGCAATAACCCACACCTGGGTGTGGGTAATGCTGGATTTACCCACGGTTGGTATGGTTTGGTCACGAGGGCAAAGCCCGAGTGGCTAAACAAAGACAACCGTGAGTAAATCCAGCATTACCCACACCCAGAAGTGAGTTATTGCTATTATACAATGACATTATTTAAGAAAAAAAATACTTACGTTTCTTAAATAATGGCATTGTATAATGCCTCCATGCTGCCCTTCCGGAGCTTTCCAGTATTCTGCGGCAGTTCTGATATACATATATTTATGCAGTACATCAGAACTGTGTGTGGAAGCAACAGAGAAAGGAAGATCGCCGTTGCTTTTAAAAACGTGTCTCACTATGTTAAAAGAGTTTAACATAGCGAGATAGCTTTAAAGAAAGCAACGAAGATTTTCCTTTCTCCGTTGCTTTTTTTAAAGTCGTCTCGCTATGTTAAACAGCTTTACAAAAAGCAACGGAGAAAGGAAAATCTCTGTTGCTTTTTTTTAAAGATGTCTCGCTATGTTAAACTCATTTAACATAGTGAGATGACAGCAACGGAGTTCTTCCGTTCTCTGTTGCTGTCCAACAAAAAAAAAAAAAGACATACTAATGGAAAATGTTCGGGTGGCCGGACCTTTTTCCATTAGTATAAGTCTGATTTACAACATGCACGCTGACCAATCAGCGAGCGCATTTTGGAATATTAATGTCGTCGTATAATTTAGCATTTTTTACAATCTTGTATTTTTAGATTGATATTTTTCTACATATTTTTACATTTTTACAATTTCGCATTTGCATTTACATGAATTATTTATTACTTAATATTATGAGTATCTCTCTCTCTCTCTCTCTATATATATATATATATATATATATATATATATATTGTAATAATAGGATCAAATGAGTTGGTTTTAAAATGAATTTACTCACTAAGCAGGTTTCTCATTATCATTTACTAGGTTAGGAGTAACCCTCATCCATTGGCTGATTAGTGACATGACTGCATTGTGAACTCTATTTAAATGTACGGGTTTCAGTGAATGATTTTTACCTGAAGAAGTCTCACCACCAGGTGGGATGAAAAGCGCTTTGTGTTCACCTTTGTTTTACTGTATAATTTAAATACTTTTTAGTTGTTTGCTACATTCAAGGCCGTATTGGTCTTATATCATTGGAGTGGACTTCTTCTGCAGGTGTGCTGGATCTGTTTGTTTGGTGTTTTACCTGTTCCTGGTTGTGTTTCACACAACTAATTAATACCCCAAATATTATTGCAAAACATCAAATTCCTTATTAGACTGGATCCTAGTATCTCACTCTAGTAACTTTACCACCACAGGTACAATGTCAGATTGACCATCTCCCAATTTATACACCAGACATCTCTCACATCAACTTAAATAACATGTTTAGAAAACAGCATGCAATCTGTCCAAGTTTAACTCGGAAATATTCATAACCTCTCCATTATCTATTACCTGGAACATCCTAAAAATCCTTCACTTAGATGATGCTGTAAACTAATTTAATAAAATGTTCCTAAACATCCTAAGTAGCCTTGCATCTCCTAGAAGGAAAAGACTAAAAACAAATAATGCAATCCGGCTGTCAAAAATGAGTAGAATGGCAAAAATATAAAACACCACAATATCTGAAAAAACTTCAGGCTGCTCCACAGCCAAACTAAAAAGATAATAAATGTAGACAAAAAAATATACTATAAAACATTCAGAACAATGGTAAATATAACCTTAAAAAATTCTGGCCAAGTCATTAAAGAAATTTTACAACCCAGCCAAAAATTCAACCCTAAACCCCTCTCCCCATAAATCATCACTCAAAACTGCAAAATAATTCAACCCTAATTTCATGGATAGTATAACATCTTTAACCAAGGATTCTACAACATCTAATCCCAACTCTGCCCACCAGTAAAATATTACCACATTCACTTTCATTTTCAAACTTGTTTCCATATTCTATTTAAAACTACTCTTAAACAAACTCAAACCATGCTTTCCTTTAGCTGGTGAACTTCCAATTGAGTACCTTAAAATAGCAGCCAATAGCATTGCCTATCCTGTCGCAATTCTTATAAATAAGTCAATCCAGGAATCCCACATTCCCTCTCCCTGGAAAAAAAAATCACAAATTATTGCTTTACGCAAAGGAGTAAGTTCAGCAACTTTATATATTGCAATCTTATCCTTCCTCTCCAAAATATTTGTAAAATGTATTCAAAAAGAATTTCTAAACTGTGCCCTGCAGTAAGAAATCCCATCCACAACATAACATGGCTTCTGTCCCTCTCATAGCACTAACACTGCACTTCTGATGGTTGCAGATACTGTCAGTAAAGCTAGAACAGCAGCACACTAGTATCCCTCTTATTTCTAGAATTGTCTAAAGCCTTTGACACAGTTTGTCACAGCAAATTTCTGTTTCAAATGTCCTCACTTGGTCTGTCTCTGTTTATGATTCGATATCTGCTTATCTGGCAGATGGTGCAGAGGTTAAGTGTTGTGAGCTAGAATTCCCATAGTACAGGATTTGACTCCCTCAGCTCTTGTTTGCCTCCTATGTGACATTGAGAAGGTACTTTAAACTGGCATTGCTCCCAGGTCGCCCCTGAAATGGTATTGCATTTGTCCAGTAGGCCTACCTGCTTAACAAATAGGTATTATTATTTGACCAATAGTACCAGTCCAGTCACAAATGGTGTTTGTCTATTTAAGTGTATGTTTATAAATAGATACACAAAAAGGAATGACAGAAACCTAGTGTTTTCCCTCTTTCTTAACTTATCCAAGGCCTTTAACATGGTCTCACACTCCATTTTCCTACAGGAACTCCATAACCTTGAACTTAATATGACTGCTATATCATGGTTCCTTAGCAACCTCTAAGATAGAGCTCAAGCAGTCAAGTTGCACAGTAACATCTCATCCTTCCTCCCGATCCCAGCTGGTGCATCACAAAGGTCAGTCGTGGGACTCATTCTTTTTAACACCTTTAACCAAAAAAGGTGGGGGAGCAACCATTCTTTATAAGTCATGGCTGCACATCACTTCTTTCAGTGTGCAACTCCCTACTGACAGTAATGCTGAAATCCTTTCTGCTAAACTTTAAATAAACACCTTTAAATCCATCTATTTAATTTGCTCCTACCTCCCTCCTGGAAACAACATTAATACCCTTGAAAATGTACTTAGCTGGCTCTGTACTTACCTACCACAAGAAACCATAGTGCTGGGTGACTTTAATATAGACTGGACTACTTGTAGCTCACACAAGCCTACTACCCATATTAACCTATATCAATTTTCCCAAATCATTACCTGCCCCACTAGAATCAATAAACCTAACAACAAAGAAAGCACCCTAGACTGGATCCTAGTTAACAATCACCCCTCTATATATAAAGCAGGTAATCTTCCTGATGACCTTAGTGACCATTCACTGACCTATGTCATCAGACAAAGAATAAATATCCCCCAACTCTAATTTCTTTAGCACTACTTAATCCAATAAAAATTTTAACCTAGAACGCTTCCAGATTGAACTTAAAGCATGTGACTGGTCACCACTGAAACACCTCCAACAAGAGGAAGCAGTGTCATACTTTAATAGTAAATTCTTACAAATTCTAGACTACCATGAATTAGGACTAAATCTGCTCCATGGCTAACAAATGAAACCAGATTGAAAATTTCACATAGAAACAAAATCTGGGCCAAATGGAGATCTTCCAAAAACCCTACAAATCATCTATAATTTAAACAACCGAGAAATGTTTGCTAAAAGATCTATAATGACTGACAAAAAAAAAATCTACTTTCAACTCCAGCAGACCCACACCCACAAACACAAACCACAAAAATTCTGGTCAGGCATAAACAAACTCTTACACCCAGGTCACGCCAAAACACTAACCCCATCAGATACCATCAGTAACAATCCTAAGCATATTGCCAATGCCTTTAATACCTTCTTTACTGAGGCTATCCAATCACTCGCAAATTATCTACCCCCTGTTAGACCAAGTCTGTCATCCACCTTAACTAGCTTACTACCATCATTCCACATGCAACCAGTTCCTACATCCCTCATTAGCACCCTTCTCCTAAAACTAAAGCCATCAACAAAAATTGTAGTAACAACACTCTATCTTCTGTACTTTTTATTGACCTCTCAAAGGCTTTTGATATGGTTAACCATCAGCTTCTTATTGATCTACTTAAATCTCTCTCCCTTGATACACTTGCACTAAAATGGTTCTATTCCTACCTGGAGAACTGTCAACAAGCTGTGCTGTGGGATAATACACTATCCACACATCTTCCTGTTACCCTAGGTGTCCCTCAGGGCTCTATTTTGGGCCCCCTCCTATTCTCAATTTTTATTAATGACCTCAACTTAACAATTCCTCAGGCTACCTGCATATAATATGCAAATGATTCAACATTAATATGCTCTGCTACTTCATTATCAGAACTCCAATGCCTCACCCAAAAGGTATTGAACATTGTGGAAGACTGGTTCCTACAGCGCTGCCTACTCCTGAACCCCCCCCAAAAAACGAATTATTGCTCTTTAATCCTACAAAAAAGTCCACACAAATAGACTTCACAGTATTATCCAGTAATGGCACTGCTATATCTCCTGACCCAACTACCAAACTCTTAGGAGTAACAACTGATAACAATCTGACCTTTGACACACACATAAACAACACAATAAAATCAGTGAACAGAAAGCTTCCTTACTCCTACAGCTAGAACTACTATTGCCCACACCCATCTTATCTCTACCCTCCTCTATGACTTTCCCATTTATACCAATCTTTCCAAAAGCAACCTCAACAAACTTACAAACTCTTACAACAACATTGCCAGATTTGCCACAAGTTCCCCATTTAGAACCCACCATTGTCACAATCTAAAACAACTGGGTTGGCTGGAACTCCATAATCAACTTCTCTTTTACCAACTTACTATCACACACAAGATCCTCTATCATCTGAGTAACACACCTATACTCACTAGCCTGGTTACCCCCTACATAAAATCTATCTACCCTATGCTCAGCAAATAAACTGCAAGTATCAATATACAAGTCCAACAATAAGGCTGGGGACTGTTTTCCAACACCATGGGGAAAACTTGGAACCTGCTCCCAAGAGAACTCTCATCTCTTTCCTCTACACAACTCTTCAAGAAGCAACTCAAAGAATACCTTAAAAATAACTGGCTATGTCCATGCACCAACCCAGATTAATCACCTCCTTCCTTCATAAATATTCTAAACTTATCTCACTACTGCTATGCTATGCACTCCTTCCTATTAACCTCTGAATGTATTAGCTAATAGCTAACAAAGTTAGGTACTAGCTTAGAGTATCATAGAAGGTACTATAGAGTTTGTCCTTTCTTAGCAAGCTCTCTAGTATAGTATGTATTTGTCTGTACCTCTTGTATATATTTTTCACCATTGTCATGTAAAACTTTTGTTGATTAATTGATGTTTAGCTATCATCTAAATAACTTGTATTGCCTAGCCTTAAAAATGTACAGTATCTATATTTCTAGTAACTGTTAGTGGAGCTTTTCTCCCCGGGCCTCTACTGAAAATGGACATATATCCAGTTGGACTAGCCCGGTAAACAAATGTAAAATAAATAAAATAAAATCAATGATCTGCATAAAGCCTATAAAACTGCATACCTAGTGCAGTATGCAGGTGACACTAGCATTATCTGTACCAGAAAAATTATCAATAAACTAAAAGAACTTACCCAGGAGTCTTTCTGTTCTATAGAAACCTGTCTGACATTTGCCTAGCTATTCCTAAATTCAGATAAATAGAAACTAATCCTATTAATTTCCAAACTGCTTTCAGTCAACAAAATCTCCTTCTCAATTACCTCATCCAACAATATGAAAATTGAACTTGTTGCACATACGAAATTACTGGCATCTATACAGAAGAGAACCTAAAATTTGACACACATACCAAATACTGAAAAAATACACCAAAGACTACATTCTCTCTATAGCACTAAGCCCTTCCTCTATAGAGCCAAACCCTTCATCTCAGACACTACAAGAAAATACATTGCCTTATTCCTCCTCTTCTCTTCTTCTCCCATCCTTAACAACATTCAAGTGACCTTACTAAACAATGTACCTATGTACTCCTTCATAATTTGTAATATTCTAAATCCTATACTTTCTATACTGGCTACTACTTAGTATCTGAATTCATCTTTTTGAAATAATGATCCTGCTACAAATTTGATATTAACGAACATTTTACTGCATATTTTGTCTATTGTATCACATTCTGATTAACTGTCATTTCATTACTATTCTATTTATGTACATTTATTATGCAAATCTTGTTAAATGTATATCTCCCTAGGCCTCCTCTGAAACTGGTACCTGTGCCCAGTCAGACTTTTCTGGTAATCAATCGCAATAAATAAATAAATATGTAGAAAAGAGTGTATGTGTATAGATATATATAAATATATGTGGGACAGCATGTGAGCATGTGTGTACGTGCATTTGATTTTGTGTGTGTGTGTGTGTGTGTGTGTGTGTGTGTGTGTGTGTGTGTGTGTGTGTGTGTGTGTGTGTGCGCACATGTGTGTTAGTGTGTATGTACACACACACACACACACACACACACACACACACTCACATTCATACATACATACAAATATTTCAAGCACAGGCATTAATACCCGGCTAGCCTGCCAGTAAACGAAAACAGTTGTTCCTGTAGTAAGTGTCCAGACTGTTCTTAAAAATATCTAAACTAGTGCTTGCTTTAATGTAAATTGGTAATATGTTCCATGCGTCAGCTGCTCTCTCAGAGAACCATTTAGTCCACTTCTCATTCCTACAGAATATTCTACATAGGTTATCTGATGATTCTCTACTACTTTTTGATAACCCCAAACATTCCCAGAGATACTTGTGTATAAATGACCTATTTACCTGAATAAGGTCTCCTCTTAAATATCTATATGAGACACTGCAGAAATTCAGATATCTTAGTCTTTCATAATATCTTAAATTTTCACATTCATGGAAGCCCTTGGTATATTTCTGCTGTACTCTTTCCAGTTTACTCATGCTTGCTTTCTTATAAGGTTTCTTTGTCCCAGTATCCTTCAATAAACACAACACACCGAATGACATTTGACGACCTTTATTAAAACTTCCATAACATAACTTTGATTACCACATTTGTTAAATACAACAAGACATAGTGTACAGTGTTAATCAGGACAGCATACCTGCTCATCCTGGCCCAGTAAGCAGCGCCCATACCTTTGCTCACTTACTTTACTTATAAACATCCTTATAATGTTAACCAGGACAGCATACCTACTCATCCTGTCCAGTAAGCAGAGTCCATACCTTTGCTCACTTACTTTACTTATAAACCAAAGCTCCTTATAATATTAATCAGGACAGCATACCTGCTCATCCAACCCAGTAAGCAGCATTCATACCTTTGCTCACTTACTAACCCATTCACTGAATTACCTTCAAACCAAATAAGCAGCGTCCTTACCTTCGCTTGTTTATCTATTCAACAAAAACTTCTTGAAATGCACCACCAGACACCAGAGGGGGAATAGAAGAGGGCAAGCCTGTCCCTCTTCTCTGCCTACTGGAATAAAATAACCACAATCCCCCTAATCCGCCACAAAAAAGGGAGGATGGGAGGGTAGCAAGTTCATGCCAAAATGTGATTACTTACCCAGCTACACTCATCTAAATCCCTTACACTCCTCCCACCCCTATCTCATTTCCTTCCAATCAACCCTCCCACCATTTAACCCTTTCACCTCCCCAACCCATTGAACTCCCATTAATATCAACCTAACACCCCCCCTTGAAGATGTCCCAGGACAACTTGGCTTGTGCCAAGCCTCATTTGTCCCAGTCCCCTTCAATAGACACAACACACCGAATGACATTTGACGACCTATTTAAAACTTTCATAACATAACTTTGATTACCACATTTGTTAAATACAACAAGACATAGTGTACAATATTAATCAGGACAGCGTACCTGCTCATCCAAACCAGTAAGCAGATTCCATACCTTTGCTCACTTACTAAACCATTCACTGAATTACCTTCAAACCAAATAAGCAGTGTCCTTAACTTCGCTTGCTTATCTATTCAACAAAAACTCCTTGAAATGCACCACCAGGCACCAGAGGGGGAACAGAAGAGGGCAAGCCTGTCTCTCTTCTCTGCCACCAGCCTGCCCAAACTGTTTCGCCTCACCACCAACTTTCATCAGCTAGCCACCCTTAGAGGATAAGGCCAAACATCATTCAGTGTACCATAATTACTAGGACATTACCAGCCCCTGACAATTACCTAATGCTTTCCAAAGCATCACCTGCCACTGGAGCAAGAATACTCAACCCCAACCACCAAAATAAAGCAATTGCATATCACCCTTCCCAACAATTCCTTTTACTTGCCCAGTGACATGCAGAACCTGAAGAACTTCAAAATGCCATTTAAGAACCACCTTGCCAACATCAACTGCCCATATCAAAAGTAAGGCCCCTAAATCCCATGATGACTTTTAGCAGTCTGACCCCTCTTTACTCTATCATAGGTTCATAGATTAGTACTAGGCTAATGGCCCTTGTGAGCCATTTTAATCCTAGCCAATTATCCATTGTGAGACTCAAACCCTGAACTTTGTGTTTGTAAGGCAAACACCTTAACCATTAAGCCAACCTCCCAACCCCTTAAAAGCATTGTTCTGCCCTCAGGCAGACGGAGACACACGCACACACAGTTGGCAAGTCTGGGACGAGAACACCGACCTAACTACTTTATCATACTACAGCATTACGCAGTTACAGAATGCGCTACCAAGATTGCTTGATCAATACCTTTGAATGCCACCAACCATATACCAAACTGAAAATGCCCTATGCCACAGGTCAAAACCAGATAATACCAGAATGAAAATACCCTCTGCCACCTGGTTAACACAAGATTAGTGACATGCCAACCCCATCCCACATGTAGAAATTAAACTACATCAGCTATTGACCCTACCAAAGTAACCCACTCAAACTGGCCAAATAAACATGTCCTATATCAACAAGAAATCACCACTGCCCTAACTGTAATGTGCCTTAATGACCATTGAATAAAATTACCTAATACCCTATAGCCTCTCCAGCACTCTAAACATCCACAAAACAAAACCCATTACCTGTCAAGTCCATTTCCATCAGGGCATTGACTGTTACTCACTCAGCACTCCATCTGTAACCTCAATGTGCCCACCCAAGTAATCAGGACTTCCACTGAAACATGCATTCAGATTTAAAAACATGCAGCAAAACCATTCTCACTATGACGACCATCTAACATATGTGATCTATATGTCTTCCCATACAAATATATCCAATATTCAGTAACTAGCAACTTAGCAGCATGGAAGAAAACCCAAGAGTACCCAGCAAAACCCACACAAACACAAGGAGGGCACGCAAGGCCCACAAAACTGGCTGATAATCAAACTGGAGAACCTCTGTCTGTGAACTGCCCCAAACTGCTGCACCATTGCATCCCATGATATTTGAATATTAAAACTCTTAATTCTACCATGGATTGTACATTAACCTGTAACACAAATCAAACGAGATCATAAAACATAATACTTATTCTATAGTTAAACAAAAAGTTGGTTGTGCTTCTTTCTTCTTCTTCCGAATCACTGTGCTTGCCTTTTAACCTATCCATTACTGATTACTCACCCAATGACCCCAACGCTTATTAGACACCAAAGCATGATCATCTGCGAACTCACTGTATCTCACCACTGGAACTTGGCACACCATAATCTACAAAGAAAAGACAAAATTAAACCTTCAAATAGGAACAAAAAGGCTCCACCTCATACCCACCTATTCCAAACTACAGCCAAAGCATTCCAAGACCTCATCTGCAAGAAAGAAAAGACATGTAAAACATCCAAAATACATAACACATTCCAAGACATCTTCAAGGACAACCTATCCTGCAAACCCAGGAAGGAATGTACCACCGACACTCCAATCTATGACAAAGCAGCCATAACTGAAGCAATGCTTCCTAATATCCTGTCAAAATACCCCAAATAAATTTAACTACTAGTGGAATATATTAAAAAGTATCAGAGCCACATGCTCCAAGGATCTAAACCTTGTCATCAACATGAACAAGCCATGCTGGAGGGATAGTTTCCTAACCCAGAGACTCCCCAGACACTGGAATAGACTGCCCATACATGTCTAGCCTCTTTGGCTCCCTTCAAAGGAACCTTGATGATTGGATGGGAGACAGAAAATTCAATGTATGAAGTGTGAAACTCAAATGTCTGTCATTATTTGAACTTCAGTTCTCAAAGATTTGCCAGTGATTTGTGAGAAACCACCATTTTGAGAGTGAGATGTGACTCACAATATTCTTCCCTAAACACAACTACCAGGCAGGATGAAAATTAAAGTATAATATTACTCAGAGTTTTGTGTCACCCATCTATAAAACTTAATATACCAAGTTCAAGGCTTTGTCATGTGTTTACTGCATTCATAGTACCAACCTTCAGAACTGCAGGCATTCAATTAAACCATATGGCACAAACTTCCCAGGTAATCATAATTCTGAATCAACCAGTGCAAACCTGTCATGCTTCAATGGGAGAGAATGTCATAATGTATTATTTTCTTGCTGTACTGCATGTACATTTTTATAACGACCCTATCAATTACCCAATATAAATTTAACAACCAGTGAAGCATGTTAAAACTAAACCCCCATGTGATCAATCACAACCATCTGCCTACCTCTTAACTTTGCATCTCCAAATGAGGCACACTAACCAATATATCCGATTTTGGATTTCCTGATGTCCTGCTCCATAGTCAATGATTTTATCTCCCTGGTGCAACTCCATGGCAAACTGAGTGCTATCCGATGAAAATCAAATTTATCCACAAACCCAAAAGGACTTAATTTCGACCCGCTGATGGTCCATGGCAAAAGCACTCTGCTTGCCCCTTGCAACAACATCCCCTGATTCTCTGGTGGCCACATCAAGCAGGACGCAGCGACCCATCCCGTTCTTTCAGTAGGAAGCAAGCCCTCCCATTTCCAGCCGTGGTGTGCAGACAGTCACAAGTCAAACACCAAGTGACTTACCACAGTTAGCACTCAGTTATAAGGCTGACTAATGCTCCTGTTCTCATGTCTGCTAGGTAACTAAAATCACTTTCTGAGGTTTATTCTTGATGCAATTTCAATTGTCTAGCAACCAATCAAACTAATAATTCTATGGAAAACTCCCAAAACTTGTTTATTATTCCCCATGTTATAAATTGTAGATGGACTAGATGTTTATAGATTAGTACTAGGCTAACTGCCCTTGTGGGCTATTTTAAGCCTAGCCAATTACCCCATGTGAGAATCAAACCCTGTTCTTTAAGGCTGTAAGGTAAACACCTTAACCATTGTGCAAAACTCCCACCCGGCTAATGTATGATCTAATGATATATTTATATTTATAGCTAGAATGCAAATCTGTTAAACATTGTAGCTGGATTGGTTTCATACATTTATCCAGTCTTATAACTATTGGAGCTTCTATGTTCCATATTTCTATGAAAATATTAATGCTGTTGCTACCAGTGTATGCCTAAAGCTGTGTAACAATTCCACCATCACAACTGAGGCAAATACTACATCAGTTATACTCTCTTATGATTTTGCTATATGTTTTTGTTCTTCTCTTTCTGGATGAATACATGTCCAGTCATCAGAAATTACATATGGCAGCAAGAGTTCCCTTCTTACTGTCAAGTTGCACAGTGGATCTCACACATACTACCACAGTTTTGTGCGCATGACTTTAAATTCATGATCATAGAGTCTCTTTTCCAAAGTGAAGAAAATGAAGCTTGTGGAAACCTGTTAAAATGTGACATTTCTCAATGTTACATATCAGAAATTGGCATCTGTTGAAACTATTACAGACATGCGAGTATCACTTGTTTTACGGTTTTGAAACCATTTGCTTAGTCTTTTTTACAAAAGAGTTATATTGTTAGGAAGCCTATAGAGCTTAAGTGCAGTTAGTAAATGGGGAGTTGATTACAGCTTCCACTCCCCCCTGCAATGGCTATTTCACAATTAGTACAAAACAGGAGCAAATAATTTCTTATATGTTGTTCTCAACTTAAACTCAGCAGGTGGGTGGATGGCAGTGATATCATTTACTTGTATATTTTATCTTCCTTAGCCAAAATGACAGCAGAGTTTAACATAAACAAAAACTGTATCTGTACTGACATTCACAAAGATGTATACTTACAGCAAGCTTATTTTCTGTAAGCAAATATTCGAGCCACAACCACGCATGTCCCAACAAAGAATCCTGGAAAGCTGTAAGCCCGCAAAATGGTTCTGCATCCTCCTAAGACTGAGGGAGGAGGGGGATTAGCGCCATTACAAATTGCCACCACCGCATTGACAGCCTAATCCCATCTCAACATTCTGAGTTCCACCGCTTGAAAACTCTCTCTGTAAACTGCAGCGAAATTTCCTGAAGCAAGCGTGGTCCCCCTCTTCTGCCCCCAAACAGCCCGACACCACCACCAAATGACCCCCAACTAACTACCTTTACGCTACTACTTTTAAGCTCCCTGAGGAAGAAAAAAAAATAAAACTCTGGAGAGATCTTAAATCTTCATCACATTCTAAGACTATCCGACTCATCAAAACATAAAAGAACATGATCTTTGAAGAAAATTAACTGAGAGGCAGTAGTAAAAAGTGTCAGAGAAAGGTTTGGATGTGCAGCAAATGGTTACAATATTGAACTAGATACCATCCACTACTAAATCTTAAACCTGACGCTATATCACTTTGGAGTTATTTTTATCGTCTTTGTCCAGAATACTGCCACATGATCAACAGTGTTTCATACAAAACAAAATCAAAGGAATGCCACTGGAGATCAATCACTCGAACCAACTATTGAGTAGAATAGGAAGATCCAAAATCTAATTTATAGTAGCCATTGAGAAAAGAAAAACAACCCGGTCCACAACTTTGCCACTCCTACCCCTAAACCTAGTAACTCATCACAATTCCGGTGTACTGGGCATGCCCAATGGCTGCCATTACTCTCACTTACCGAAAATCCGTGAAAGCCACTAGCAACTTTTGCCGGCGGGAGCACATCAACATGGCAATGATGCTGAGCGGAACAAAACAGACAACATGCCAAACAACTTCCACCACCAAGTCCCTAGTTAGATATATAATCTTTTTTTTTTTTTTTTTTTTTTTTTTTTTTTTTTTTTTTTTATAATGGAGTTAAAGAATACCCACTAACTTGTAACCCCATAACCACAATACTGCAAAGGCCCTCCCTTCTGTAATGGAGAACAGCAGTTTTTAACAAAATAGCACAAACAACCCAGCCACGGCCCATTCCATGATATGCCTTCCACTATCATCACTGTCCTAAATGCCCTGTCCCTCTAGCCACTACAGCAGGAAAAATAAATAAATAAATTATTCCCTTACCGGCCACCTGCCCCTGACCAACCCAACATCCACAAGTAACCCAAGACCTACCTGCTCACTTGGACTACCTACCTTAGCAAGTTCACGCCAAAATGTGATTACTTACCCAGCTACACTCATCTAAATCCCTTAAGCTCCTCCCACCCTTATCTCATTTCTTTCCAATCAACCCTCCCACTGTTTAACCCTTTCACCTCCCCAACCAATTGAACTCCCATTAATATCAACCTAACAACCTCCTTGAAGATGTCCCAGGACAACTTGGCTTGTGCCAAGCCTCATATATTGTTATTCCATACTCATGTTTGTGTCTAATATAGCTAACAAACTATGACATCATCATTTCTGATCTCCTGACCTAGACTTTCTAAGTCTTTTTATGCAACGTATATCTCTATAACTATCATTAACCAACTGGTTGATATGACTGGAAAAACTCAAAGCCGGATCCACCCATATGCTCAGGTCCCAAAATGAATCTACAATTTCAATCACTGTGTGCTGTATTAAATAATCACCTTTCTGATCCCAAATCTCATATGCTTAGTTTTTGATGTATTTATCAGAAAGAAAAAGTGTGTATGCAAGTGGGAATTTTTGAGTTGCCATAGCAATCAACTGTCACTGATTTTGCCTTATAGTTTTTGCCTGTTCCTCATAAAATATGTAATTTCCTGGCAAACTGTTAATAATTGTAGTCAGGAAACAATTGCATTTATTGTAGTTTCAGATTTCGTATATCTTATAAAATAATTATACAAATATGTATTTTAGATTAATATCTGAAGTAGAAATGACAGCCAATATTATATAAAACCTGGCAAATATAATCAATTCTATATTTCACTAGGTATAACTGTAAACTTTGACTTGATATTAAGCATAACAAATACATAACTTCCCAAGCTTTGTGCAGATTCATACCAAGCATATAAATTATTCAAAAAATACTTGGTATTTCTTAAAACTGTAGGGGCCTACTCTAGAATGAAGAATTCACATATTAATCTGACTTACATACTGACTCATTTTGTGTTCAGTTTGTCATGATGACCCGGGCTTATCAATCCAAGGAAACAGTCGGGGGGCATTTTATCAACAAACTAAACTGCATAAACTATAGATGATTTGCATAAAAAATCAATATAACATACAGACATTTATTTTCTGAATCCTATATGTAGGTTCAAATATTTGTGTCACACACTTTTTACAGAACTTAAAAAATATACCTTAAAAAATACACTTTCAGTGTAAAATATACAGAACCAACTATCCAAAAGACCACCCGCCAAGACCAGTAACCAAATAATATTAAAGGCAAACCACACCAGTACAAGAAAGAAATAGTACTACTTTAATAGATAAATAAAATTAAATTAATACAATAATACAGGTTAAGCACTTTCATTTGAAATTAACAGACTTCATCAGAACATTGTGATGCAGTAAAAACCTTCCTTATATATATATATATATATATATATATATATATATATATATATATATATATATATATCCTATTGTAAAAGTTCTAGCCAATCAAAAAAAAAATGCAATAAGAAACAGAGCAGATAAATAAACCTTGTGCAGAAACAGTAAAAGTGAAAATACAACTATTAAAAGTCTAGCCACCCTAATTTTTAGTACACTTGAAACAGAAATAGTGTCATTTAATCCTGGGAATTTACCTGCTTCCAATATGAGTTGCCAAAACAACTTCCTGTAATTTAATCTGGTTTCAAGCAGATGTTACTTTTGTTACCATTGATGTGGTTGATTTATTTTCTAGTCTTCCCCATTCCTTGGGACTTGAATGGTTTCATGATATGTTGGTGGAATATGAATACTTCTCTAACATAGAATTTATGGACATGGTTTTAAAGAACAATTTTATGTGCTTCAGTGGAGAATACTATAAGTAGATCAAGGGTGTTGCTATGGGACCTTTTGTACTGAATTTTTGCCAATTTGGTGCTTTATTATTGGGAGAGAAAGTTCATTTTGGGATCCCCCTATGCCCATTTTTGGCACCTTTGCACATTACCTAGATGATATTTGTATTTGGAAAGGGTCTATGGACTGTTTAATGGAATTTCTGGGGTACATTGAGAACACTACTACCTTTTAGAGATTTACTTATTCTTATTCCATAGATGCATACAAATGTTTCAAGTACGGGCATTAAAGCCCTTCTAGCTTGCCAATAGATAGTATTAATTACTTGAATGTTACTTTATACAAGGATTTAAGAATGGGAGGATCCAGTCTAAGGTGTTTCAGTAGGACACTATCTCAGTGAGCATCCCTTTTATCAGAAAAAGGGTATTGTAAAGGGCCAGATGATTAGGGCTTCTAGGATGACTTTGGAAAACCACATTTTTCTTGAGGAAATTGATTTTGTTAAGCAGCTCTTTACGGAAAGGGGATACCCAATAGACTTGATCAACCAATTGGCATTGGAAGTTATTAATGGCCGCAACACTAAGTATTCACCTATTATTTCTACTAAATTGGAAATTCATCCTGTTGATCAGGATGATAAAGCCCCCCTTAACAAAGCTTTTGTATATACTTTCAATTCCCAGTCCATGGATATTAAGAAGCTTATTAACAAATATTGGGGGGGGGGTGTTAACTCATATCCCAGAGTTAAAAAAGTTTGTTCCTGAATCCCCAGTTTTTTGTATGGAAAAGGGGTCGAAATTTTAAAGAAATCTTGAAAAACCACCCCATAGAGCTTAACTCTTTAAGAAGTAATAATCAAAACCTGGGTTCTTTTAAGTGTGTTTTTTGCAAAACTGTGCGAGTTTATGTGCAGTACTACTGAAATGTATTTAGAAGTCAGAGATTTAAATATTAAACCTACTTGGCATTATAATTGTAATAGCAAGGGGATTGTTTATTTGGTCATTTGCACTGTCTGCACCAGTTTTTATATAGGTAAAATGGAAAGAAATTTAAGTAGGCGCATATATGAACATATGTATGATGTGACTCATTTGAAGAAAACCAATATGCTTTATTGACATTCTAAAAATTGCCCTTCCAGTAAGTTTCATTTCTTTGTACTTAAGCAGGTATTTTCTAGACCTAGGGGAAGTTCCTGGGAGACTAGATTAGAATACAGGGAGTTGTTTTGACAACTCAAATTGGAAGCAGGTAAATTCCCAGGATTAAATAACAACATTTCTCTTTCAAGTGTACTAAAAATTAGGGCTGCTAGACTTTGATTACTATTGATTTTAATAGTTGTATTTTCACTTTTACTGTTTCTGCATGAGGTTTATTCACTCAGTTCTGTTTCTTATTATATAATTGTTTTTTTTATTATTTTGATTGGCTAGAACTTTTACAATGAGATATACAAGGAAGGTTTTTACTGTATCACAATGTTGTGATGAAGTCTGTTAATTTCATATGAAAGCGCTTAACCTGTATTATCTTATTCATTTGGTTTTATTTATTTATTAAAGTGGTACTATTTCTTTCTCATACTTGTGTGGTTTTGCCTTCATTTTTATTAAAATATACAGAAAGCAAACATACCCCACATTACTACATACAATTACTGCATATTATGTATATAGAACAACACGTACACACCCCATAATTGATATGCTGCTGTGATTGCAAATACCCCCTAGAGGGCATAGTGCAGCTGACCTAGTACATAGTATGTAAGTGTGTTTTTTGCAAAACTGTGCGAGTTTATGTGCAGTACTACTGAAATGTATTTAGAAGTCAGAGATTTAAATATTAAACCTACTTGGCATTATAATTGTAATAGCAAGGGGATTGTTTATTTGGTCATTTGCACTGTCTGCACCAGTTTTTGTTTTCCAAACAACCTAAGACTAGCTACCTCTCCCCACCAATTCAAAACTAACCTTAAACAATACTTTAACACTCATTGGCTATGTCCTTGCACTAAACCAGACTAAATCCTTTATCCCCTGCCTTTCTTCATGTTGCTCACTAATTGTTCTCTCTTTTCTCTCATCTCCAGATCCTACATTTTCTATCTCCCCCTGTATGTTGACCTCTATGAATTCTATTTTTCTATTTCCTCCATTTTTCATAATTGTTAAATTGTTATGTTTGTATTATTTTTTTGTTCTCCCTGCTTATGTACCTTTTACAAAATTGTATTTTCACTATGTAAATTAATTTCTGTATTAACCATTGTGGAGCTTTTCTCCCCGGGCCTCTGCTGAAAACGGATTTATATCCAGTTGGACTAGCCCGGTAAACAAATGTAAAATAAAAATAAATAAAATAAAAATGTACAACAACAAGCTGTGGTGCAGCAGAACATACCAGCAAATTGTTAAAATACAGGAGCAACCTTTCCCAAGCCAAAACAGGAATATGTGGAGTGAGCCACTGTGTAACATACTGGCTGAGAAGCAATTATATACACCTATGCTGTACAAGTGCTGATGTGGTAACCCAAAGCAATAGCAGCATCTCCAAAACATCACCTTACATAGCACAATAAATACTAGAGAGAAACCATAAACATAAAATATAACAACAAAAACAAAAATACAATACACAGAAACCTTACTATTTGTAAGCATTGTTGTGTTCACACAAAGGTAATATATAGATGTACTACACTACAAAGGTCTATTGCATAGGATTAGTTTTAGTATGTGAAAGTGCCAACAAGATGCAAAACAAGACAGAAACCCTGAAAGAAGAGCCAATGCTAAAGGTAGCTCTTCTCCTTTAAATTTCTTTCTTGCAAGGGAGCAAGCCCCCTGCATCCCCTGACATATATATTCCAACTCCAAGCAAGCAATAATGCCCAACAGGGTGTGTTATTGTGGAAATAACTACTGCCCAGGGGTGTTCTGAGGCCCGCCACCATAGGCTGTGGGCCTCTACACCCCTGGAAGGGCATTTTTTCCTCAATTACATACACACCTTGGAGGACATTATTGAGCTTAGAGAATGGGCTGTCTGTAAAATTGTTGTGTTTTAATTACTTATTTTTTTTTATTACTATATTATTTTTTTATTTATTTCTTAAGGTAAAAATAGTCCCTCTGCCTAAGGTATCAAACTTGTTGTAATATATGTTAATGGTGTTGGAGGAAGCATTTTATATCCAAAATATTACACTTTGAAAAATATCCAGGTATTTAATTTATTTTTGGTCCCTTACTTCTAAAATGTTTGGCTTGTTGCCAGTCATTGGAGATAGCAGTTACTAAATAACAGCATGCATATGAGTTTCAGACTTTTATTTCCTTCAGAAAATTAATGTTAAGACAAATCCAAGAGCAATAATTAAAATCTATTCCTATTTTTGAGCTTTTGTTCCCCTTTATTTTAGGCTTTATCCAGATTTCTTAAGCTGAACGGTCCAGAGGTATGCAAACCTCTTTACTGCTGACAGTGGTCGATCTCATTCACTTTCTCTCACACACACCCCTCTGCTTCAGAAAATGTATGCTAACATAATCATTTAAAATATGTCTTATTTTGAGCCTTTGCCCCCTGTTTATTTTAGGCTTATCCAGATACCTTGATCTAATACCTCTCAACTCTACAGATTTTTGCCTCATATAAAAAATGTTTTTTTTTTTTTTGATAAATCACTGGGATGAGCTAAAGAATAAAGTCACTAAATAATGATATGCATTTGAGTTTTAGACTTCATATTGTTCAGAAAATGCATGCTAACACAAATCCTGTTCTAGCAAATTTCTAAGTTTATAACAGCAACATTTAAAATGTGTCCTTATTTCTCTGCATTTATTCCCCCATTACGTCAGGCTTTTCCCGATTTCCTGTGCTAAGCGGTTGAGGGGTATGTCTAAGAGGTCAAGACGTATGCGAACCTCTTAACTGCTGCTGCCAGGGGATCACTTGATCATTCTCACTCTTCACTCTCTCTTTCACTCTCACACACACAGTGTCTTCTGCTTTCATGTCGCATTCCCCTCAGACATGCAGACAGAAACATAAACACACATACACACACAGACACGCACACTTTTTTCTGTTTTGCTCGATCGATCTCTCTTTCTCTTTTACTCTCATACACGCATACACTCTTACACATACACATGGTTTATTTTTTTCTTTCTTATTTTACACTCATTAAACAGCAAAAGTGCTGATTAGTGAGCATAAAATAACAGTGACCGTTAGGTTTTTTTCAGTCAGATTTCCATGGCAGCTTAATATGCTGCCATGAAGTGGCGGACTCGTTTTTCATTCTCCAGTCAGGGTGCAATCTACAGGTAGCCCATTTACTAAGAGATATTAATAGTTATATTTATTTATTTATTTGTCATTTGTTGACCTGGTTAGACCAACTGAGCCAGTGGCCCGTTTTTAGTGGAGACCCGAGGAGAAAATCTCCAGACAGTTATAACAAAGTTGCTAAAAAGAAAAACATCTGACAATGAAGTTTTATGCAAAAATTACAATCATGTGCTTTACATGAGAACATTAGAAATTTACGAAAGGCCTTAGAATGAAGTTTGCATAAACATTACAATGATGTGCATAACATGCAGTATAAAAGTTATTTTTTTTTAATCAACAAAAAGAGAAAGAGATGCAAATGAGATAGGATACCCAGATGCCAGCTCAGTGGTCTCAAAAAAAAACAGTAATGAGCTACTGATTCAAGGAGACCTCTGGGTGTAAATTCCTCATGCTTGGATATTAACCTTTGAAAATATATTTCCTTATCCATAAGGCATTGTCATTTAGGTGATGATAGCATTCCTGAAACTACTCTGCTTTTAAGATCATTAAGATGATTCTTTCTAACTGGATGGCTTATAATGTATCATAAATATGCAGAGTTTGTTTTCCCAAAAGTGCTTTTAAGTGACAATGCCACCACTCGACAGCATTCTGACTGTGAGAGAATCCAGACAAGCACATATCCCAGTGATTCCAGAAAGTTGTATCAAATAAAGGTGGAGTGGTAGCAAGGGATACTTTACTTGTTCCATACCTCTTTGGTTGGCTAGAAATATATTTTGTTTAAAAGAAAAGCACATAACTCTTTTCTATAAATGGGTATATCTACAAATAGAGTTCTACATCTTCAGGACATACAAAAGCTAGAGCTGGTATTTCTTTTACCAACATTGCAAAGGAAGTGTCTTTTCCAGGTTAAGTAGACAAGTGTAATTTTTGTATCTACTGCAAAATGATTTAACAGGTAAATTTTTCATTATGCTATTTATGGCTGCTTTCTCAAAATCTGCAGCGTGCATAAAGCAATGTGGTAAATGAATGAAATGATGCTTGATGTTTGCCTTGCCAGCTACACAGAAATCTGTAGTACAGACTCTTGGCACTGTGTTTCATAGCAATATATAACCATATGCTCTCCTTTATTCAGATATTGGCGGAGAAAAGATTTGCCCCACTCCCCAGAGATCTATTTGTTTGAGAGGAGTGAATAAGTGACATTATGAAAGAAAAAACTATTACTACTTTTCTCTGATACAGGATCACAATACAATAACGACAGTATGAGGTGTGTTGTCATTTCAATATGCAATGAAAAACTGTATTCCTATTCCAACTGTTCTGCAGAGTCTTACACTTTTTAAACTGCTATGTACAATGTTTAAGTCTATGCCAGCCTGAATAACTTCATTTTACGTATGTTTTGTTTCTGCAGGTTATTTATTAGTAAGAAACCATTAAAGTAAAATCTAACACAGTGACTGTTCATATTTGTTTTGTAAAGTAATACCTTTCTAAATTAATACAGTGTTCTTCTAAGGTCAAGCTGGAATGTATAGCTGCGCCTAGTAGCTACTACTACAATCATTACAAGGCAAAATGGAAAAAAATGAAGTGATCTGTAAGTATCTGCAACATATCATGTAAGACTTCATTTACCTGATACCCACCCCATTGTCCTCAGGTCGTTCCCAATGAAAATGTTCAAATGATTGCTGAAGAAATGTTGATCAAAATATTGCTTATATACTACATTATATTAATTTATTCTTTCTTTCATTCATTCTCTCATAAATCACTTTATGCAATGCATGGCTTCAGGACAGCCAAAGCATGTTCTGGTACTCAGTTAACACAAGGCTGTGAAAGGATCCTGAACATGGTACCAACCCCTTCCAAGATGTGCGTGCACACACACACACACACACACACACACACACACACACACACACACACACACACACACACAAACACATATCAACACATGCAAGCATAAGTGTACACACACACACACACACACACACACGCATGCGCAAGCACAAGTATATACACACAGACATACACACACATAAACACACGCAAGCACAAGTGTACACACATACACGCGCACACACATACATACATGGTTTGCAACTACAGGTGATTTGAAGAATCACCAATTCACTTATGATACATCTTCAGTGTGTGGAAGGAAATTGGAGCACCCAGCAAAAATCCATATGAACACAGGAAGGATGTGAAGATTCGACATAGAATGCTCTACAGGTAAGAACCCGAACGGAGAACCAAGAGATGTGAGGCAGTTATGCAACATTGTATGTTGCAACTGAAACAATTGCAAAATTGTACAGCTTACTTTAAAACAGATGCCCTCAATCCTGCCATAAGTGTATTACATAAAAAGGTAGCTTCTTCTGATTTTAGGATGGCTATCAGAATTAAAGAAATTAGTGTACAACAGGTGCAAGACAGGATTACAAATGTAAACATTACTGGGTATGTGCATTTCAATTTACTACATTGATCCTGCATGTCATCTAAAAGTGAAATTTGTTAGGCAGATTATGCAATATGTTTCACAATTTGTGCAATGAATGTGAATTTTCTCTAGCAGCTGTTATGATGCTGTGATAGCCAGACTAAAATCCTTAGTCAAATATACCTGTGAAAGTCATTAGATTATTTTTCTAGAACTCGCTCAGAGAATTAGAGGAAACTACCTTTTTATGTAATACACTTATGGCAAAACTTGAGGGCATCTGTTTTAAAGTAAGCTGTACAATTTTGTAATTGTTTTAGTTTTCTCTTGGTTCTCTGGTTGGGTTCTTACCTGTAGAGCATTCTATGTCGAATCTTCACATCCATCCTGTGTTCATATGGATTTTTGCTGGGTGCTCCAATTTCCTTCCACACACTGAAGATGTATCATAAGTGAATTCTTCACATCACCTGTAGCTGCAAACCATGTATGTATGTGTGTGCATGTGTGTACACTTGTGCGTGTGTGTGTGTGTGTGTGTGTGTGTGTGTGTGTGTGTGTGTGTGTGTGTGTGTGTGTGTGTGCACGCACATCTTGGAAGGGGTTGGTACCCTGTTCAGGATCCTTTCACAGCCTTGTGTTAACTGAGTACCAGAACAGGCTTTGGCTGTCCTGAAGCCCTGCATTGCATAAAGAGATTTATGAGAGAATAAATGAAAGAAAGAATAAATTAATATGATGTAGTATATAAGCAATATTTTGATCAACATTTCTTCAGCAATCATTTAAACATTTTCATTGGGAACGACCTGAGGATAATGGGGTGGGTATCAGGTAAATGAAGTCTTACATGATATGTTGCAGATACTTACAGATCACTTCATTTTTTTCCATTTTGCCTTGTAATGATTGTAGTAGTAGCTACTAGGCACAGCTATACATTCCAGCTTGACCTTAGAAGAACACTGTATTAATTTAGAAAGGTATTAATTTACAAAACAAATATGAACAGTTACTGTGTTAGATTTTACTTTAATGGTTTCTTACTAATAAATAACCTGCAGAAACAAAACATACGTAAAATGAAGTTATTCAGGCCGGCTTAGACTTAAACATTGTACATAGCAGTTTAGTCATGAAAAGAGGAAAAATGTAAGACTCTGCAGAACATCTGGAATAAGAATACAGTTTTTCATTGCATACTAAAACTATAAAACACCTCATACTGTATTGTACTGTGAACCTGTATCAGAGAAAAGTAGTAGTAGTTTTTTTTTTTCATAATGTCACTTATTCACTCCCCTAAAACAGATCTCTGAGGAGTGGGATGAATCTTTTCTTTGCCAATATTTGAATAAAGGGGAGCATATGGTTATGAATTACTATGAAACACAGTGCCAAGAGTCTGTACTACAGATTGTTGTGTAGCTGGCAAGGCAAACATCAAGCATCATTTCATTCACTTGCCCCATTGCCTTATGCACGCCTCTGAATGTTACACCTTGTTTTGCTCTGGAGTTGCTTTATCCACATATGGATCCTATTTCCTGTTTCCTAATTTAGAGTCTGGTAATCAAGCTTTCCAATTTAAATATTGAATTACAGTGGAAAAGCTCCACCGGTTCGTATATTATAGTCATGGATATGGTAAATAACCATGATGAATGCTTTTCACTAAAATTCCACTGCTGTCATAGCTTTGAAAATCCGTAGTATAAATAAACTCTCCTTGTAGTTTCTTACATACTGTGGGCAGTGGATTGCATTCAAAGGCTAACCTCAAATGCTTTAAGCTTTTGCTGTTTTTTTAAGAAAAATCAACATTCACATATAATTGAAGTTACTGCTGAATAAAGTTCAGGTTGAACTGAAAAGGATTTTTTGACTAAACCCAGCTGGACAAACCTGATAAACAAAACAAAATAAACAAATACTTTGATTGTTATCCAACTCTGTCAGCTTGCTGAAACTCATTAAAAAGAAGTGAGCACTTATTTCAGGGTGGGCATCATACCTCTCATGAAATTAATTGATCAGAAGTAAATTTTATAGAATAATCAAAATGATTTAAAGCCAGTTCACAAAAGAGAATTCATTCATTGCTAATCATAATAACCAGCATCATGATTTCTCATATTGGAATGTTTAGATATCAGTGTTACAAACACACAGATAAGAAGCAAGAATGTTTTTTCTTGTAACACAAGAGGGAGGAGCCACCACTGACCACAGGAACTATCGCCCTATTAGCCTGACGAGCCTGGTCTGCAAGGCCATGGAACATATCATCATGGAACTCATAAACAAAGACATTGATAACCTCCAAACTCTGGACCCCACCCAGTTCAGGTTTGTGAAAGGGAGATCATGCCTCCTGAACCTGATCGACTTCTTTGAGGCAGTCACCAAAGCCGTAGATGAGGGTAAGGTGGTTCACACAGCCTATCTTGACCTCACCAAGGCTTTCAATACCATCCCCCATTCTGGAATTATAGCTAAACTCACTAAACTAGGTATAAATCCCTACATCACAAGATGGGTTGCCAACTGGCTCACTGACAGAACCCACACTGTAAAAGTTACAGACTCCAAATCTGACTTCAAACCAGTGACAAGTGGAGTACCACAGGGTTCAGTCCTGGGACCTCTCCTGATTGGTATCTACTTCTTGAAGTACAGGCTAACACAGAAGGCCTCTGGCTAACGAAGTTCGCAGATGACTGCAAACTAGGAGCCATAGTCGAGTCCCCAAATGATGTGAACATCCTACAGAAGGGCTTCACTGAGACAGATGCCTGGTGTCAGAGCCATGGCCTCAAGCTCAATGCCAAAAAGGGCAGTGTCATCCCCTTTGGTAAAAGCTCTGTACCTATGAACTACCACATAGGTTGCAGTCTACTTAATGCTGAATGTGGTATAAGAGACCTTGGGACCCAGGTGGACCGTAGTCTCTCCTTTGATAATCGCATTGCTACAGTAGTCAGGAAATCCTATGTGGCACACCTCATCACAAAAGGGTTCTCATCCAGGAGAAAAAGAGGTCATTGTTCACCTCTACTCGACACTCATTAGACCCATTATAGAGTACAATGCCCCTTTTGGAATGTACCTCACAGGACATCTGCAGCAGCTGGAAAGGCCACAGAAGTACCTCACAGAGAGAATTACTGGCCTCAAACAGCTGCCCTACACTGACCGTCTCAAAAAACTCCAGCTTTACTCCGTTGCATATCACCTACTCTGAGGTGATCTCTGCCTAACATATAAAGCTATGTCAAACCCAGAGCTGTTGGACATGCTACACCTTAAGATAAAATCTTTACTAAAACTAAATGTAATCAAGTAATATAGTTCTTAACTACAAGTCTGTTACATGGGTAAAATAAAAATATCTACAGGTTGTAGGAGTAAACTTCTGCCTGGATCTGTATACGTATTTCTTCATGAATAAGGTTGTAAACCCATGGAATGGACAACTAGGTTGAAGAGTGAGAATCCATGGAGTTATTCAAGATGGCACGGGACAGATGGAGAAGGGTGAAGGAGAAGAGAATAGAGATAGAAGGGAGACAGAATGTTGGATGTGTTAACAGGCATAACTTGTGTGGCTTTATTAATTAGTTCTGAAGTGTCAAAAGTCAAATAAATTTAAGAATAACAAATCATTTGTAGTATGGAACCACAGTTACTCTTACACTTTCAGCTTATATCCTACCATGAAAAAAATAATAACTAATTACTAGAGGGAAGTTTGTACTTAACAATTCAAGTTGGTCTTATCATTCTTAAATCATTTTTTAAACGGGTCTACTTCAGGAGACTGAAAAACCAAAAGACTGAAAATTCAAAATACTGAATGATGGAATGTTCCCTTTTTCAACTGTTGTGCGATCTTGGAGTTGGTATATACAGTTAGCAGGGGGTGTGGTGGGGGCAGTCCCCCACATGAGGGGTGCAGGGGGGCTTTCCCCCTGTATTAAAAATGTGTTCAGTATTTTGAATTTTCAGTCTTTTGGGATTCAGTCTTTTGGTTTGTCAGTCTTCTGAAAGAGACCCTTTCTTAACACCTTTACCGACATATCAGTTGTGACATAGGCACATTTACATTTATATAAAAGGAATCAAACTGTATTAACAAGCTGAAATTAACAAACCTTATGCTTCACATATATTGCTATATATTATATAACCTAAGCAACATTACATAAACTATTCACTTCCTGCCCCTTTTTTTAAACAAGGAACATCTTTATTAAATATTTGAGTGTTGACTAGAGTCTGTAAGACAGGATAGGCAAACGAGTGAACATTCTTTTATCCCTAGTTTTTAGTCTGTCAGTTATTTTGCTCATGAGGTCATTGTCCAATGAGGTCTGGAAATTTGCCCTTTCCCTGTTGTGCAATCTCAGATTTAGTGTCTTTAGTTAGCAGGAGATGTGGGGGATGCAGGTGGGCTTCCCCCTGCATAAAAAATTTTGTTTTTTTCTTCTTGTTTTGATCTTTTTAGATTTGAACTAAAACAATCACTCTTCTTGTATTCCCTCTTTAGAGCTTTCAGTGTCTGATTACAGAATATGTATTTTACATTTTACATTTCTGCTATACTAGCTCTTAATATATTTTAATATTATACTCCATTTTGTGTCAAAATAATTTAAAATAAGAATGTCCAGCTTCAGTCCTATACAGAAGATGGATAAAGCTGCCCTGACTAAGACACAGATAACCCAGGTTCAACTAGTAGCTTAGGTTCTAGAGGAGCTACAGCTGGAGAGTGTGGCAGTGAGTGGCCATCTCCAGATCACCCACCCCAGGAACAGGAAGGTAGTATGGACCACTGCACCACTGAACTTAAGAAAAGAGTTAAAGGATTGAATTGAAGGCAACAGCTATCAAACCACTGTGGTTCATGCATTGAAGCATGCACATCCATGCATGAGCACTTATGGGAGTCTCCCAGAGTACCATAATATATGAAACCACCAGCTGCATGGGTCGGGGTTATTTCAGGAAAACATGCATGAGTGGCAGTATGGTCTCCTCCCTCACACCTGCCTCTCAGCTCTGGGTGAATGAATAATCTGATAAGGCTGTTGCACTGGTCATGGAATGCAATATCAGTAAGGATCTCTCCCCGTCTAGAGAATGAGTGAGCCGGGGTCTCAAGCCCTGTATTGGAGGAATGAATGTGCTGATAGAAAGCCGGAAGGAAGACATCAGGTCATTTATGTGGGAATAATAAATTACAGTATCCAGGACAAGATTCTGTGTATTATAAGGTATGGTGTCACAATCAGATAGAGGATAATCTTCATGTTCAACCGTTAAAATGGTGCCTGGTTACCTTTTGTGACCTAAAATAAACACATGAGAGATAGTATATATAAAGGTCTATATTATTTAAGCAAATGCACTAAATTGTAACCGCCATATAATCGACCCGCTAACATAGAAAAAACAAAATGTCGAACAAACAGATCAGCGATTTTTTTTCCCAGGGAAAAAAATCACTGATCCATAATAATAACAGATATTCGAGTTTTATCCTTTTTAATAGTCTAAAAATCAATTTTGATGCAAAGTCTGCTGCTTTTCTTGTTCAGAAAATGCATATTGATGCAAAGCCTGTTCTATTATTTTTTAATTGAATTGCAGAAATATTTGAAAATTGTGTTCCTCTGGTTCTTAAGATCTATGAATATCCCTGTGTTTGCCTCATATTTTTGATTTATTTATCTAAAATGTGTGGTTTTCTGAATTGTTGAGTCACTACATAACAAACTTTTGTATTTCTGACCTCATATCTTTCAGAAAATGACTGCTATACAAACCTGTTATTATAACAACTCTATAAGTATGTAAGAGCAATGTGTAAATATGTCCCTGATTTTGAGCATTTGCTTCCCCAATATTTTTGGCTTTGTCTCTGATCCTTTTTGCTACGAAATTTAGTGAAAGATTCTTTTTTTTTTTACATGAGTCAGATAACTGAGATATACTCAGACATTAGCTATAATTGCTGGGACTGTCAGTGGAGAAAAATGACTAATTGCTATTTTCTCATTATTCTGCCTTTGCAGGATTAATGTGATTTGTGTGAAATAACATGAAATACTTTAGTGTATGGCTACTGTCTGTGTAGAACAAAGCTGAAATTCATTACCATCATTTTTATCTCAATTAGATGTCTGAAGTGTGCTCTGACTGTATCTGCAGAATGGAGGTAGGAGCTATCCTTGGATGAAAAGAAACTGGCCCTCTTGTATTTATTTCAGTATAAATACTCACTGAATTGGATTTGCAAGACTATTGTTCATTCTTGAGAAGTAAGAGGGAATACTTTGTCACTGTGTCCACTATTTGTTTATTTATTTATCTTAATCTGACATCTGAGATGTGCACAGTAAAAAGGATGTAATTGATGGATATGAAGGTCATCTGTGGATGCATGTAATTCATGCTGCTGTTGTCTGATCACTGTTAAACATTAGGTTTGGTATGGAAGGAATAATGCCAAAACATGTATTTTATTTGTGAAAATCAGTGTAAAACTAGTACTTCTATGGATTAGCCTTGTGGTGGTTGAAGTGTATTTAAGCATAACAAGCTAGACATAATTTCTTTCATTTTCCATCACTTGCATAAGTACTGAACAAGATAAGTGGCCATTTTTAGTGGTCTGGCGGGAGCAGAATGTGTATGAAAGTAACTGAGCACTGGCACAGTAACACGCTGAGTATCATTGCCATCTCACACAGCATAGCTCTGGCCAAGTTCTTGCCTGTTATTTCTTCTATGTCATGCCCTCTCTGTAGCTGTGTGGCCTTATCTCTGGAGTCCAACACCCAAAGACATGACATAGCTAAATTGCCATTTCTCCAATTTCCCTGTGAGTAAGCATACAGCATGTCTGTATGTATGCATGCATGTGTTTATGCAGCTTGTGATAGGCATAGCTTGCTCATAGGTTCATAGGTTGGTACTAAGCTATCGGCCCTAGGGCTATACAAGCCTAGCCATAACAATTCTCTGGCTATTTCTTCCCACACTATTTACTTCCCTGGACCCCTGTCTAGCAGGGCGACTGACGTGATCCCCGGAGTGAATTTCCTTTCTCCCATCCAATCATCAAGGTTCCTTTTGAAGAGGGCTAAAGAGGTGCTCTGCTTGACATGTATGGGCAGTCTATTCCAGAGTCTGGGGAGTCTCTGGGTCAGGAACCTATCTCTCCAGCATGTTTTGTTTATTGTGATGACACGATTTAGATCCCTGGAGCATGTGGCTCTGAGGGATTGGGATTTCTTTAAGTGTAGCATGTCCAACAGCTCTGGGTTTGACATGGCCTTGTATGTTAAGCAGAGATCACCTTGGAGTAGACGATATGTGACTGAGTATAGCTGGAGTTTTTTAAGGCAGTCAGCATAGGGCATCTGCTTTAGGCCTGTGATATTTTTAGTGAGGTATTTCTGCGGCCTTTCCAGTTGTTGCAGATGTCTTGAGAGGTACATACCAAATGGGGCATTGTATTCTATAATGGGTCTAATGAGGGATGAGTACAGTGGGACAATGACCTCCTTTTTTCTGGATGAAAAGCCCTTAGTGATGATGTGTGCCACATAGAAGGATTTCCTGACTGTTGTGGCAATGTGGTTATTGAAGGTGAGACCACTGTCCACCTGTGTCCCTAAGTCTCTTATCACACTTTCGGTGTTTAGTGTACTGCCACCTATGTGGTAATTCACGGGTACATGTTTTTTCCCAAAGGGATAACTATACATTTCTTGGCATTGAGCTTGAGCCCATGGCTCTGGCACCAAGCATCTGTTTCTGTAAGGCCCTTTTGTAGAGTATCCACATCATTTGGGGATTCAATAATGGCTCCCAGTTTGCAGTCATCTGTGAACTTTGTTAGCCAGAGTCCCTTAGTGTTGGCCTGTACTTCAGAGAAGTAGATGCCAAACAAGAGAGGTCCCAGGACTGAACCCTGAGGTACTCCACTTGTCACTTGTCTGGAGCTGGATTTGGAGTCAGCTACTTTTACAGTGTGGGTTCTGTCAGTAAGCCAGTTGGCAACCCATCGAGTGATGTAGGGATTAATGCCCAGTTTAGTAAGTTTATCTATGATTCCAGAGAGGGGAATGGTGTCAAAGGCCTAGGCGAGGTCCAGATAGGCTGTGTGGACTGCCTTACCCTTGTCCACAGCTCTGGAGACTGATTCAAAGAAGTCAATAAGGTTCAGGAGACAAGATCGGCCCTTCACGAACCCATACTGGGTGGGGTCCCGTGTTTTAAAGTTGCCAATGTCTTTGTTTATAAGTTCCATGATAATACATTCCATGGTCTTGCAGATCAGGCTCGTCAGACTGATGGGGCGGTAGTTCCCAGGATCCAAGGTGGATCCCCCTTTATGGAGTGGGATAACTGTAGCTGTGTGCCACTCAGTGGGCATGAAGCCTGAGGTGAGGGTATGATTAAACATGACACTTAGGTGAGGTGCCAGTTCATTTTGTAGTTCATGTAGTACACAGCCCAGGATATCATCTGGCCCCATGGGTGCTGTATTCTTAGCTTTGGAGAGTGTGTTTTTTACCTGTGTGGCCGTTATTACCAGAATTTGGCAATCTTCCAGTATTGAGATGGGCCATTTAGGGGGTGAGAGGGGGGTGAAGTTGTCACTGAATTGATCTGCCAGGATATTGGCAATATCCTTTGGATCAGTATATTCTGTTGTAGCTCAGAGCAGATCTGAGCATTACCATTTAGATTCTTGACATAGTTATAGAGTGCCTTGTGGTTGTCTTTGGAATCTTTGGCAATTTTATTTTCGTAACTAGCTTTGGAGGATTTTATGAAGGATCTCAGCTTCTTACTGAGGCTGGTAAGGGAGTTTTTTGCATCCTGGGATTTTCCTCTTTTCTGCAACAGTTTTTTCCTTTTGTTGTAAAGTTTGTTTATGGCAGGGGACCACCAGATTGGCTTCCTTTTTTTGGAGGAGAGCATCTTGGTTCTATTTGGGATGGCACGATTCATGCATGAGTGGATGTGCTCGTACAGTGCCTTAGTGTAGGACTCAGCAGTCAAACTTTCAGTTCTCGTCTGCATGGGTGTCATGAAGTTTGTAACATCTGACTTGAGTAGCATGAAGTTGGCCTTGGAGAAGTTTTTTATGGAGGTTTCCTTACTGGGCGGTGGGGGTGGGATGTGGAGGTTAAGGGTTAAATTGTCAGAGGTAGTTTTAATACATGAGTGCTTGTGTTAGAAAAATATGTATTAATGTGTGTATGCTTAATGCCAATTAATAATCAAATGAATTAATACGTTTTTCATTCTATTTTTCATGCACTGTGTTATATATAAATTGAGTTTCATATGAGACTGAAAAAGATGCTTTTTGAAAACTGCAGTATGCTTTCTGAAACTTGCAAGATGCCCTCTGACCTAGTATCTGCTAGCATAGCAATATTCATGTTTATGCCTTTTGGAAATGTACTTGAGAAGCAGGTGCTTATCTGCTAGGTCAGGAACGAATGAATGAACAATACTATATTCTGTAAATGTAATGATTTTAAACAATCATCTCTGTTCGAAGCATGAGAACATGTGCAGCTGCAGTAACTTAGAGATAAAGTAGACAAAGGATTATTAGAGAAATGAACTGTTAGCATTGTGCTTGAATTAGTCATAGTACCTTGAATGGTAACATAACATGTATCTAACTGGTAGTAATCAAGGCCATGTTGCTTTCCTCAAGAAGTTTCACATAAAAATTGATAAATCAGCAGAAATTCATGGGAATGATGGTCAACAGATGATGATGAAAAGACTGGTAATCTGTTACGTCAGCTTGGTAGGCCATGTCTAGTTAGAGAATGTATAAAAAATGAAAGTATTTCCTGTTTCTAGTTAGACAAACTCTGTAATAGCACATTTTTGTCTCCTTGCTGCAAGATTAAAGTGCCTTAACCTGAACCTACCGTGTTTTGATCATTTTTAAAGTATATTTTTCCTTTGACAGTTTGGTCCTTCGGACAGGAAAGTACCTCTCGCTCTAGGCCTAGGTCAGAATTGGGCCTGGTGGCATGCATCCGTACGGAGAAGAGGCCAAATCGGCTCTTCTGTTTTGAAAGACCTCTGACTGAATTGTCATTCGAAAGAGGCCAGCCACGGTTTCTGATCTGGGATTGGAGGACGAGTCAACGATCCAGTGGATCAACTCACGGAGGGTCAGGTAAGGAGGAATTACCTTATTTCTGTTTTAAGATCAGGGACTAGTTACAGAACTGTTTTTGTCAGGAAGATTTACATGTGCAGATCAGGGACAAAAAAAGGGGTTACTGTTTTGTCATAGATCAGGGAAACAGAATAGGTAGGCAGTTATTCTAGATAAACTGGGAAAAGGTATAGAACTGTGGTACCACGTGATAAAAAGGGTTACGTAACACTTTACAGCTTAACTAAGGCAACAATGGGAAATCAGTGCACGAAAAGTTCCCGTGACCCGCCCCTAACTGAAGACGCGAAATATATGCAATTACAGCGTGCCGACAATGTTAAGTATTATACAAAATGGGTTAATAAGTATAAATTCGATGGTAATTTAGATAAACTCGCACTTATTATACTTGTCAGGCAACTAAAAACAGACGCAAAAGGTCAATTAAAAAAGCAACAACAATTAGGAGTCCCTCAGGCGCATAGGTGGCTTGAGGAAGCAAATCGCAGGGAACAAAAGATAAAGAATTCAAAAACTATGTTCTTAGACAAAGAAGATAATAACTTGGTAATAGCAACGGCCCCTCCTTCGCCCCCTCCACTTCCCTTACCAGAATATGAAGCGAGTGGACAAGCTGATCCATCTCCGCTATACCCAGCTGTTTCCACAACATCTAAACCATTTGTCAGGGATCCTATCGAGACAAGGTCTCGAACACGCGACTTGAGAAGGGAAATTGAACTATGTGAAATAAATAGAAAATCACAAGCTATGAGTGAGGAAGAGATATGTCCACTCATAGAAGTACCAAATCCTCAGGCAGGACAGGATCCGACTCTTTTAGTTTATAGACCATGGACACCGGAAGATATCCGGAAAGCCACGGAGGGAATTCCCCATCCGAAAGTGAATTTTCAAAATTTTTTAGAAGACTTACAGGGTATGAGATTAAGTTACCATTTGAATGGAGAAGAAGTAGAAAAAGTAGTTAGACAAATTGTAGGTCCAGATTGGCACATGATCAGTGGCGACTGGAATCCCCATGACGCACAGCTTAGACCACTCCCACATACTAATGCAGAATTGGATGGCAGAGTAAAAGGTCTGACAGACCGAATCTCTGAAAAGTGGAAGCCTAGGGCTGATTGGACTTGCATTAATCAGTGCATTCAACAAGAAGGTGAAACAGTTGATAGATATTATGCTAGATTATTAGAGTGTTTTAATAACCATTGCGGAATGCAGATACCAGAAAACCAGACACAAGATTCCCCATATGAACAACAGCTGAAGAACGCATTCTTGAAGGGTAGTATAACTCCCATTAGCAGCTTTATTACAAAGCACATGGTAGATCATCGTACTAGTAGATTGCAGCCATTACTTGAATATGCTAGACATGCAGAGAGACATTTCAATAGTAAAAAGAAAAAGAAAAACTCAAGTATTTTCAGCAGAAGATGGGTCAGAAGTATTTCTAGTACAAACTGGGAGAAAGGGTAAGAAAAATACCCAGGGAAACAGACTTAGGAGAAAAAGTCACAAGGTGGGAAAAACAGACAGAATTAGAACTGTCCGAACAAGGAGTACAGAAACAGAAATTGAATTGGATAACACAGACACACCCAGCTGTGCACTCACAGGCTAGTGAGAATAGCTGAGTATTACTCTTATTGGAGGAAGAGGAAAAAGCCTTGCAAAACATACCAGAGACTCTCTGGTCAACAGGGAAATCAGATGTAGGACTTATACGAACAGCAGGACCAGTTACTATTACGCCAAAGTCAGCATTTAGACCACAAAAAAGACAGTATCCCTTGAGAAAGGATGCAGAGATAGGGATCAAACCTATAATAGCAGCCTTACTTAAGGAAGGAGTCTTAATAGAATCTCCCGATTCACCATGTGATACACCCTTATTTCCTGTCAGAAAAGCAAATGGAGAATGGCATATGGTACAAGATTTACAAGCTGTAAATAATGCAGTTATACCCAGGGCACTAACGGTGCTGGATCGCACACCTTACTGAATGATTTAAAGCCTCAGCAAAAGTATTTTTCTGTGGTAGATATTAGTAATGCATTTTTCTCAATACCGATACACCCCGACAGCCAACATTGGTTTGCATTTACCTTTCAGGGGAAACGGTATACATATACGAGATTACCACAGGGATATTGTGAAAGTCCAACAATATTTGCACAGGAAATGGCAAGCAACCTGGCAGGATTTATCCCACAGAAAGGTAGTCAGATTTTACTTTATGTAGACGACATTCTGCTGGCAGCCCCCACCCAGCAAGAATGTAAAGAGGACACCATAGCATTATTACAATTTTTAGCTACTCAAGGACACAAAGTAAACAAGAACAAACTACAACTTTGGAGAAAACAAGTTAAGTACTTGGGATATGTAATATCCAAGGAAGGTAGAATATTAGACGAAGATAGAAAGACAGCAATATTGCAAGCACCTAGACCAACTACCAAGAAGGAAATTATGTCCTTCCTGGGAACTACTAACTTTTGTCGGAGTTAGATACCAAATTATGCTTTGGAATCTGCTCCACTGGCCAATTTGATATTCAAAAAGCCGATGGCATCACAGGATTTATTACAATGGACACCAGAAGCAGAAGCAGCTTTCTGCAAGCTGAAACAACTGATAGCATCATCCTTAGTTTTAGGATTACCAAACTATCATAAGCAATTTTTTCAAACTGTAGACTGTAAGCAGGGTTATATGACATCAGTATTGACACAGCAGCATGGGGACAAGCAACGCCCCATATCTTACTATTCATCACAGTTAGACCCAGTGGCGCGGTCCTTGCCCCACTGTGTACAAGCAGTAGTTGCAGCTGCAATGGCAGTGCAGGCTTCGGCCTCAGTAGTGTTATTCCACCCTCTCACATTGAGAGTGCCTCATGCAGTCGCAATTATTTTACTGCAAGAAAAAGTAGCATATCTTTCTCCTGCTGGACATCTTTCCTTTATGACTATACTGTTGAGCCAACCTCATATGACAATTGAACGATGCACAACTTTGAATCCATCAACCTTGCTCCCAACCCCTGCAGATGGCAAACTGCATTGCTGCCTGCAGGAGATTGAGCAAAAGACATTACCTAGACAAGACCTTACGGATGTTCCCTTGGATGATGCTGAGGTGACATACTATGTGGACGACTCATGCAGGAGGGGTCCTACAGGACAGATCCTAGTGGGGTATGCAGTCGTTTCCGATACTGAAACTTTAGAAGCAAAATCTTTACCACACAATTTATCTGCACAAGCAGCAGAGTTGATTGCCTTGACAAGGGCATGTACCTTAGCGAAAGGTAAGAAAGTGAATATTTATACTGACAGTCAGTATGCTTTTTCTACTGTACATGTTTTTGCACAGCAGTGGAAAAATAGAGGAATGATAACATCTACTGGTAAACCAATTAATCACGCGCAATTCATTTTAGATCTATTAGACTCTATTCAGTTACCTCAAAAAGTAGCTATTTGCAAATGTGTAGCTCATACCAAGCAACAGGATAGGATTTCAAAAGGTAATGTGCGGGCTGATACAGCTGCGAAACAGGCAGCTTCAGCCTCAGAAGCTTTTCTTTTGAGTGAGGAATTACAACCCTCTGAGATTTTAGATTTAGAAATGTTAAAAACAATGCAGACACTTACTACAAATGTAGAAAAACAGAAGTGGATAAAACGAGGAGCAGTCCTTGAAAAGGGACCGTACATGTCCAAGGAAAAGAAACCAATTTTGCCGTCTAACTTGTTTAGATATGCAGCTTTGTTGAGCCATGGGCACAGCCATGTCTCAATGGGGGGGATGGTACAGTTAGTGAATCGAGTGTTTACAACCTATGGATTTACAAATTACACAAAAATTTTTGTGCAGCATGCCAATTTTGTAATAAGCATCATGCACAAGGGGCATTGAAGCCTAAGCAAGGGAGTTTCCCTACACCACCGTATCCGTTTCATACTATTTGTATGGATTTCATAGAACTGAATAAATGCGAGAATAAAAAGTATTGCCTTATCATTATAGATATGTTTTCCAAATGGGTGGAAGCTTTTCCAACTAAAAATCCAGATGCAGCTACTGTTGCAAAGGTCCTTGTTAAAGAAATTATACCCAGATTTGGCATACCGGAAAGGATTTATAGTGATAACGGTACACATTTCGTGAATCAAACAGTACAGCAACTTAGTCGTTATTTTGGAATATCGTTAAAAAATCACTAAACTTACCACCCCCAATCTGCAGGGTTAGTAGAGAGGCATAATGGGGTGTTGATGAGCAAGACACAAAAGAACTGGGTGCACTGTTTGCCTTTAGCACTGTTGAGCATGAGAACTGTTCCAAATGCAAAGGGATTAACTCCTTTTGAAACTTTGTTTGGGAGGGCATATTATACACCTCAGTGGAAACCTCTCATGTCTGCAGAGCAAGAGGCTGACAGTTCACTTGCAGGGTATATGAGACGATTTTTGAATAACAAACTTTTGCAGTTAAATTCTGTTTCAGATAAAGAGCAACTGAAATCGGAAGCACCAGTAGCCCCAGGCACCTGGGTCTGGGTGAAGATTGTGAAGCAAAAGAACTGGAGTTCCCCGAAGTGGGAAGGACCGTACCAGGTACTACTGTCGACACCCACTGCAGTCAAGATCGCAGAGTGAGCTTCCTGGATTCATTTAATGCACTGTAAACTGGTTAAGAACTTTGAATTTGGCAAAAACTTTGTTACTGTTGTACAACGAGAACATAATGGCCAGGTACAGAGTGAATAGAGACATTGAGAAACCTCAGAGAACTTATATAATCATTTTAATAACTATGCTAATCACATTGTTCTTTTTGTTGTGGCCACTCCTTTTCCCTGCCACGAAAGTTGAACTGATTAAACGTAATGAACCCAACATAGACTGGCATCTGAACTTTAACACCTATCAGGCAATTACACGTGTGTATGCTGAGACTTTTAATGTTTCGAACTGCTGGGTCTGCACAGCCATACCAACAGCATACAGGGGTTTATTGATGGCTGCTATCCCCCTAGGGGTCAATGAGACCTGGGAAAATCTGTTTTTTGACACAGTTCCTATTAAAGCACATGATAAGGTAGCACTGTATTTGCCTGTAACACAAAAAGGAATTCTATGCTTTTATAAAAATGATACCATCCAAGTGAGATGGAGTTCACCGTACAGTATAAATGTTATAAAAAAACAAATGATTTAGGTGGATCTTGTAATACAGATTATGATACATTTTTGAAATCTGTGCATAAAACTCTTGATCAGGTACAACGTAATCCTGTACTTTTCAAACAGTTATCTGTATAGGAAAATGTTTCATGCAGGGCAGTCATTTCGTAGCAAAGTAACAACTAAAGTAGAGGACTGTTATTTTGTGTATGGTAAAAAGGCATATAAATGGCTACCTGAGAATTGGTCTGGCAGTTGTTTTTTGGGGTACTTGGTCCCGGCCATCCGACACACTGCAGTTTTGCCTCAGGGAAGTATTCAAAATACCCGAGATGTAACCAAAAAGACTGTTAAGAAACCTGAGAATCCAGTGGGACAGATCGAAGCGGGCTGGAAAGACCATCGCAATGTGGGAACCAAACTTGCGCACATGGACTTGAGTGATGCTGTCATATCCTGGGCAGGTATATTACCTGCATATGGTGCAGTCAAATCGATATGGGAGCTGCGAAAACTGTCAAAACTTCTCAAAGTAATGAGTAATGTGACTTTTTCTGTTCTTGAACTGATAACTGATGAACTGAATGCCATGAGAACTGTAGTACTCCAAAATCGAATGGCTCTTGACTTCACCCTAGCGGCGAGGGGTGGGACGTGCACTTTAATCAAAGAAGAATGCTGTGCATTTATTCCTGATCATCAGCATGAGATTAACGACCATCTCGAGGTAATTCAGCAAGTGTCGGCCATGACCAAACCAGGCCCAAACCCTCTGACAGACTTTTTCCAGAATGTATTTGGGTGGTGGGGTTCCATCCTAATGAACATATTGATTGCCATTGGGGTAGGATTACTCCTAATAGGAGTTTGTGTTTGTTGCGGAATCCCCTGCATGAAGAAATTAATCAAAGAATTCATAGATATATCAGTATCTGAGACTATGTATAAAAGTACTGAATTTGAAGAGCTGCTAGAATGCGAAACACTTTCATAAAAGTTTAAACTGAATGACTTTCTTAACTGCAAATCCTGGTTGGAAGAGGTTAGGAAAAGAAGCAAACTGTTTATTCTTTTTTGAAAATAGAATTAAAAAGTATTAACAGGAGGGAAATGTTAGAAAAATATGTATTAATGTATGTATGCTTAATGCCAATTAATAATCAAATGAATGAATACGCTTTTCATTCTATTTTTCATGCACTTTGTTATATATAAATTGAGTTTCATATGAGACTGAAAAAGATGCTTTTTGAAAACTGCAGTATGCTTTCTGAAACTTGCAAGATGCCCTCTGACCTAGTAACTGCTAGCACAGCAATATTCATGTTTATGCCTTTTGGAAATGTACTTGAGAAGCAGGTGCTTATCTGCTAGGTCAGGAATGAATGAATGAACAATACTATATTCTGTAAATGTAATGATTTTAAACAATCATCTCTGTTCGAAGCATGAGAACATGTGCAGCTGCAGTAACTTAGAGATAAAGTAGGCAAAGGATTATTAGAGAAATGAACTGTTAGCATTGTGCTTGAATTAGCCATAGTACCTTGAATGGTAACATAACATGTATCTAACTGGTAGTAATCAAGGCCATGTTGTTTTCCTCAGGAAGTTTCACATAAAAATTGATAAATCAGCAGAAATTCATGGGAATGATGGTCAACAGATGATGATGAAAAGACTGGTAATCTGTTACATCAGCTTGGTAGGCCATGTCTAGTTAGAGAATGTATAAAAATGAAAGTATTTCCTGTTTCTAGTTAGACAAACTCTGTAACAGCACGTTTTTGTCTCCTTGCTGCAAGATTAAAGTGCCTTAACCTGAACCTACCATGTTCTGATCATTTTTAAAGTATTTTTTCCTTTGACAGCTTGTGTGAAAAAATTAGTATAAATTGTGATAGACCTGGATTTCATGACTAGTGTCAGAGTGTGTTTGTGTGTGTGTGTGTGTGTGTGTGTGTGTGTGTGTGTGTGTGTGTGTGTGTGTGTGTGTGTGTGTGTGTGTGTGTGTAAATATTTATTGCTGAACCCATACATACCTCTTCTGACTAACAGTAAAAATAAAAAATAAATAAATAAATGAGACAGCAAGATATTACCTTTCAATAAAAAGACTTAGAATGTATCTCAGAGTAGCAAGATCCTGAAGACTTCTCCAGGCCTAGTGGCCCTCCACACTCCCACACCCTAGACTGTATAAATGGATTTTGAGACAGGGTTAGTAGTGACTTCTTCCATGAATGTCATCTAGTCCATAACAGACCCTGCTTAAAGATGTGCACAGAAGGTTGCTGTAGCTTTTCAGGTGTTTATTGTAAATAGATATTTAGTACTTTCATGTCCTTTTATTATTTATTATTAAATATATTTAAACTTTTCATTGTGGCTGGTCTTTTAGAAAACATGTTAGCCTTTGAGAGTACTTATATTTATTTGGTGATACTGTAGCCGCTCCTGAAAGCTATGCTGCATTGGTCAAATACATTTGTATTAGTATTAATTTTACTCAGTATAATTGGGTACCCTGGAAAGAGCCTTAGAGTACCTGGCTTTGGAGTGTTCTGGTGGCAGTATCTACCTTATAGTCTGGGCAGAGGGGGCATAGCTGGTATATCTGTGCCAGCCTTTCCCAGGTGTGCGAGAGTGTGTGTGTGCGTGTGTGCGTGTGTGCGTGTGCGTGTGTGTGTGTGTGTGTGTGTGTGTGTGTGTGTGTGTGTGTGTGTGCGTGTGCGTGTGCGTGTGCGTGTGTGTGTGTGTGTGCGTGTTTACATATAGGGTGATGTCATACCTCCAAACTCCTTCAGACTAATGACCACATCTTGCAATACTGGTGGATGGTCACCCAGCAACAGGTAAATTTGAATATTAAAACTAAAACCAAGAACATAGCTGGTGATTAACAACTAACCATCATAAACAAAACAAAAAATAGCTATAATAATTCATCCAGAAATAAATGTTGAAAGACAAGTGAAGGCATGATGGCAGTTTAACAGATAGTTTATTGTACACCCAGCATAGCTGCTTCTGCATGCACATTTAAAATCTTACTTGTAACATATGTTCAGTATAACTAGTTTAATACCACCCCCAACCTGGAAAGGCCCTTAAACTACAGTAGCTGATAAGGTACAGAAAGCATAGCATAGCATAGCACACTGTTCTGCAAAAAAACACATAATATTTATCACATTCATTCATCAAAATCACTTGAACTGTATCAGAACAGTTACATTAAACAAACCCATTGCATTTATTCCCAAGTACATCATATGACCGCACATATGAGATCACATTTCCTGAACTAATCCACTATTTAAAAACACATTCATATATTATACAGTACAATGTTCTATACTTCAGACTCCAGGCCTAATAGACCTTTAAGGAGCCTGCCTCCAATTTGTCTAGTATACTAAACTCTATCATCAAAATACTCTTCTAATGCCTTTTTAAATAAACAAATTGTATCATTTTTTTCTAATTCAAAGAGACTAAAAATTCCACCAGCAAGCAGTTCTAAAATTAAAAGAATTGCCCCAAAGTGACTTTTACATTTAGGTATTACCCACAAACAGTCTTTATTTCTAGTTCCTTTCTAATGATAGTTTTTTGTTATTATACCCACATTTACTACTAAGTTTTCAGATTTAAAAGACTTATACATATATATTAAATCACCCCTAAATAATCTATATCTTATTGAGAATAGTCTTCCCCCTAAAACCTTTTATCTATTTGAGTATAAATCTCTGTATCATTTTCAGTCTTTCAAACATTCCTAACATGTTTTACCACATATCTTAATATGGTTTTAAATAGTGGGTCAAAAATTTCTCTGTCTCTACATACACATTTTTTCAAAATATTCTTAATCTCTAGATAACTTCTTCTAACAATAATCATAAGATTTAAATCAAAATTAAAGTCACAATTAACTTTTATTCCTAAATCCTTAATGTTGCTCACTACTTCCAAACTGATGCTATTCAATGTATAAGGATAGAACTTATTATTACTACCAAAATGAAGAATGCAAGTTTTTTAATATTATATTCCATATTATTAATAGATGACCACATGTACAATTCACCCAAACACCCCTGGACTTTATTGTAATCCTCAGCTGTAGTAACAACTGACCCTATCATAGAGTCATCAGCATACTTACTAATCCAAATCCCTTGAGGTAGAGAAAAAGCAATCATGTTCTTCTTCTTTCAGCTTTTCCCAGTTAGGGGTCACCACAGCAGAACTCCAGTCCTCTAATGATTGGCAGTAGAGTTTTACTGTGCCGAGGTGCCAGCTCGATGCCCAACCTTCAACGAAGGCACGCCCATTCTACGCATGTCTTTTGAATGCCACACAACCGTGGGGAGGACATGCAGACTACACACAGAAGGCGCTCCAGCCAAGAATCGAACAGGAAAACCTCTTGCTGTGAGGCAACAACGCTACCACTGCACCACCTCAATCATAAAAGTCCAAATAAACTGGCCTTAAAACAAAACCCTGAGTCCAGAAAAAAATTTTGGGAGTTGAATAAAGTATTCCCGAAGTGAACTTTACTAGTTGTAAAATATAAACAGTTCTTAATTCACCTTATCTCATTGTGATTCAGATTGAGTTGCAACATTAGGAATATTACTTTGTCATGAGGGATAGTGTTAAATGCTTTAGCCATATCCAAAGAGATGACACACACAGATAACCCATTGTCCATTGCTTCCCATTGTGGTTGGCAGAATGATAATAAATTTGTCCTACAGGATCTCCCCTGGGTAAATCCATGCTATGTTATGTCTATATATAAACCTAATGTATCCAGTCTATATTTACTAATGACCTGCTCAAAACATTTCCCCAGTATACTCATCAGACTAATGGGTCTATAATTCTCAACAGATGTAGTTTCACCTCCCACAGGTATTGAAACAACTACTGACTCTTTCTATTGTCTGGACACATAACCTATTCTAAAGTTCTTTGAAAAAATGTATTTAGAAAAGGCATAATCATGTCTAAAACAGACCTAAGAAAATATCCCTTGAGCCCATCAGGATCCACCAAAGAAGAATTAATCGCCCCTAATGTTTTGTATTAATATGTCCAAATACATTAGGTCAATTTCCATCCAAATGTAACAAAAACTCATCCTTTACACCAGTTACTTTCTTCAGAGGCAACTATTGTACCCAAAAATAAATCAGTCAAATATCCTGCATCTGTAATTACTTCACTATATGCAATATTGCAATCAGTCTTTCTGTCTCTAAACTGATTAAGATGATTGCAAAAGGCTTTCTTATTAGCATAAATAAATTTTGTCAATTACAATTGATAATTTCTTCTGGTCTTCCTCAAAAGTCTCCTAAGTATGGTTCTAGTATTCTTATACATAAATCTTGAAGCAACCAAGTATAAGGCAGGCAAAACACATTCACTTCTCCTTGTAGCACACTGAAAACGTTATTATTAAAAAGAGAGATAAGCGCTTTCATCTCAATTAAAAATCCAAGAGACTTCATCAGATAAACTAACACAGGCAAGACAAGATTAAAAACAAGTGGTAAGAATGACTTCATTTCCTGCTAACAGTCATAGTTAACAATTTTTAAAGTGAGAATGCCCAAATAACGCAGCAATTCCCCAGAGAGCTAATATATGTACTACAACTACTATGGATTAAATGCTAAAAACTATAAACTAGTGCATAAGCACCCCATGTCATAGAATTCATATACTAGATAGATACACAATTAATCACAGCATAAAACTCCACCTTTAAAAATTCCAAAAAACGATGTACTTTAAAATGATTATAAAAGGTAATAGTAATAAATAAATAGTGGTGCTGCGGTAGCGTTGTCGCCTCACAGTAAGATGTTGTCCTGTTCGATTCTCAGCTAGAGTGTCTTCTGTGTGGAGACATGTGTGAATGGGTGTACCTTCATTGAAGGTTGTGCATCAGGGCTGGCAACTCGGCATGTAAAAATCTACTGCCAATCATCAGCGGACCGCAGTTCTGCTGTGGCGACCCTTAACCAGGAATAGCCGAAAGACTCAACAACTGGTAACTAAGCTAATAAATATATTGGGAATAAATGCACTCAAGGCCTATTAATATATGCAAATATAAAATAAATAAAAATACATAAATATGTAAAAAATATATACAAAGTTATATTAAAAAATTAATAGAAAATATAACTTGAATGCAACTGCACCTTTCATAGCCAGAAGCTAGCACCTACCAAGTGCTTTTATTTTTAATAAGCTACTAATCTATACATTTTCATTCAAACACAGCCAATATGCTGAGTTAAGTCGAAGCTGCCAGGAAAGTTCCATTTTCTCAAGCAAATATGGCCAAGCTCCCCCCTGGGGGCAGTCTTCATGGTGTTAAGCACAATAAATTTAAACTCATGTTGTGGGAATGACATAATGTGTTTTGCCAGTGCATTACATTCCTGGCCATCACATATATTCCTTAGGTGCTCCCCAATTCTACTTTTCAATCCACGCTTGGTTTTGCCAACATAAAACATGGGCAATTATAACAGAGGGCGCAATAAATCACTCTCTGTTAGACATGAAAATTTTCCTTTAAGCCAAATTTTCTTTCCATTTATCTCCACTACCTCAGTCTCTAAAATATCTCTACAAAACTTACACATGCCACATTTGTGCATATATCCTTTATGTTGCTTAAGTTTATTTTCAGACATACTCTTTAAACAATATCCTTTTTTATATACACAAATGGGGGCATCTCCTAAAATATCCCTCTTTTCCTTATCATTTCTTATTAACTTCCAGTTCTTAACCAAAATATTCTTAATAGTGGGTGTATCCCTATTATATGTAGTTAAAAAACTATTTTGATAAGATGTCCTTGCACTAGAGATATCGGACTCTACAGTATTTACAACAGCATTTTCCTGTGTGTGTAATTCACCATCCATTCCATTCATACGTTGTACTTCGTCAATACCCCTGGTATTCAAAATGGGTAAAAAATGTCCACTTTTTCTTTTCTTTTTTACTTCCTCCATTATGTGATCTATTAATTTGCCTATGTATCCCCTTTTGGTAAACATCTTTTTATAAAAGTTTCCATACAGTAGTCATCCAGACCGCCCGGACAAACTGACCCTTGACTACTGCCCATTCCTGTTGGAATGAGTGACAGCTACTGAAATGAAGGAAACTATTAGAATATGTACTTTTGTGATAGATTCTAGCCAAAAGCCTGTTATTAACCTCATCTTTCATTAATAAAATATCCAAATAGGGAATAGTTTTTTCACTTATAGAGTGTGTAAATTTCAAAAGTTTGTTGTACTTTGATATATTCTAGGAAGGTTATAACCATCACTTTTGGTCCTTCCCATAAAATAAATATATCATCCAAATAGCATATAACATTTGCAGAATGGAAAATAGTGAGACTGTTTCAAGTATCTCTTTTCCCATTCTAGCATGATAACACTGGCATATAGGCCCCATAAGAGGAGCCCATTGCCACCCCTTCACTTTGAAGGAAATATTTTTGTTCAAACAGGATAAAGTTATTCCTTAAAATTAGATCCAGCATCTGCTCATATAAATTAACTCTATCCTGTGTAATGCTTTTGGACTGCAAGTATTCACAAAACCATTGTATACCAACCTCATGGGGTATCACACTATAAAGATTAATAACGTCAATCGTAATAAGTAGATATTCATTATTAAATTCAATAGCATTGATCTTCCTTAAAAAATCCCACGAATCAAAGCAAGTGTTGGGCTAATCCCAAACAAATTTACTAAGCTCTTTGTCAAGATATTTTGCCAAGGGGTAAGTAATGGTGCCCCTAGCATCCACAATTGGCCTCATTGGTGGCTGACACACATCTTTGTGGATTTTCGGAGCCCCAAAAATAGTTGAAGTAACTGGATACTCAACTGAAAGATAGTGCAATTCATTAGTAGAAATTAATCCATCTATAAACATGTCCTGTATGAAACCCTTTATTCTTCTATAAGCTGAATTCATTTCATTTAAGGAGCTCTTCATATAAGTATCAGTATTTAAAATCTCTAGCATCTTATTATTTTAGTCAGCCAAATTCATAATGACTACACCAACCCCTTTATCCAGCTTCATAATTCTGAACCCTTTATTGTGAATAAGAAAAAGCTCAAACTCTTCATCATGATTTAAATTCCTGTAATTTCTATTCATACCAAACTTATTATTAGAAATTCTACTAAATTCACTTAGGTCAAGTTCACACACTCTTTCAAATAATGTCAGAGTCGGATGTATGGGCGGATTATAGGTGCTAGAGATTTTAAAAGGGTCCCTAATTGGGTCAAGTTTATTAAACATAATATTAAGGTTTAATTTCCTGACATACTGTTTTAAGTCCATCAGCGTGTGGACCAAATTAATTGAATGGTCCAGTACAAAAGTAAAACCTTTAGCAAAGACATCACACAGTCACATTAAGAGTTAGATCGGAAAAATTACAAACATTAAAATAATTTTCAGAATTATAATTCATTCTCAAAGGTGGTAATAAATAGCCACCCCTAACAGCATTAATGTCCAAATTTACAGTATCAGGTATTATTATCTCTAAATCCCCCTCCAAGAGTTCCTGTTGGTCCCCCTGTAGTTCATTCTGCCCCTCCCCGACTGATAGGTGTTGAAACAACCTCTCCCCTGTTGTTGCTGGGGTCTCTGCTGATTCATAATCCACTCTGAACACCTCAGGGGTGGATATTGTTCTTTGTCTAAAAAATCATCGTCAAATGTGTCTAAATGCATAACCCCATTCTTGTTCTGGTTAGCACTATAATAATGTTTAGCTCCTCTCCTATCTTGTTGCCATTCCTGTGATGGTGGGGATCGGTGGTAAGCTAAATTGCCAGCATATTCTTTTTTGTCCCTAGACAGCTTCTTAATCTTTTTATTTTTTATTACCAGCATCTGTTCATCGATGGTATGAAAGATACGACAATAATTAAATTTACTGTTAAGGAAAGCAGGACTCTGTATAATTAATTTATCCATTGCTGTGACTTCGATGTTTAAAGATTCAATCATTTTATCATTATAATCAATTACCATCTGCATGTACTAAAAAACAAACATATCAAAAAGTTTTAAAAAGTCTTTATGAAAATCAGAGCCTGCTACTAGCTCTGTGGGATAGTGCCACATCCAAAGGTCCTTTGAAACCGTTCTTTGGTTTAAGCATTCTTTAAAAAACATATTATCCATCTGTAGCTTCTTTATTTTAAGAAGACAATGGTCAAGTTAATTTAATTGATCACGCAGGCTGGTATTATTAGTTCTAGTATTTCTTAATAGACTACAGTCATTTCTAAGCCATTCTGTAAGCATTGGTGTATTTAAAATGTTAGCATTAGCTTCAACACCAGTCTTATTACAGTCATTTATCTCTTTTTGTCTTGTATCTGGTCGTAGAGAGGGAATTGAAGCGGTAAGCGCTGCCAAATGTCCTTCACCCCTTTGTTTCCAGTCCCTTGCACTGCCATAAAATTATTTTGAGTGGAAGTGCTTGGTGTAGGATGGATAGTCATCTGGGAAAGAGCCAACTGCTCTAAACGATCCAACTGACCCATCAATTGTTGAATTAATACTGTCAAATTGCCTGTAGTTCCATTCTGTTGCCCATTTGCCTGTGACTGTAAATCACCAGAAAGTGAAGTGCTGCCTAGTTCCACCTCCATACTTGTAAAAACCACAGCCAAACAAACCAAAATGAATAAACCAGTAAATCCTGAAGCAACCAGGTATAAGGCAGGCAAAACACGTTCACTTCTCCTTGTAGCACACAGAAAACTTTATTATTAAAAAGAGAGATAAGCTCTTTCATTTTGATTAAAAATCCAAGAGACTTCATAAAATAAACTAACACAGGCAAGACAAGATTTATGTATTATTTATTTTATTAATGAAAGATGAGGTTAATGACAGGTTTTTGGCTAGAATATATTGTAAAAGTACATATTCTAATAGTTTCCTTCATTTCAGTAGTTGTCACCCATTCCAACGGAAACGGGCAGTAGTCAAGGGTCAGTTTATCTGGGCGGCCCGGATGACTACTGTATGGGAAACTTTTATAGAGGAATGTAATACACTTAAACAGATGTTTACCAAAAGGGGATACCCAGGCAAATTAATAGATCAGATTATGGAGGAAGTAAAAAAAATAAAAGAAAAAGTGGACATTTTTTACCCATTTTGAATACCAGGGGTATTGACGAAGTACAACTTACGAATGGATGATGAATTACACAGACAGGAAGATGTTGTTGTAAATACTGTAAAGACCAATACCTCTAGTGCAAGGACATCTTATGAAAATCATTTTTTAACTACATATAATAGGGATGCACCCACTATTAAGAATATTTTGGTTAAGAACTGGGAGTGTATAAGAAATAAGGAAATGAGGGATATTTTAGGAGATGCCCCCATTTGTGTATATAAAAAAGGGTATTGTTTAAAGAGTATGTTTGAAAATAACAAACTTAAGCAACATAAAGGATATATGCACAAATGTGGTATGTGTAAGTTTTGTAGAAATATTTTAGAGACTGAGGAAGTAGAGATAAATGGGAAGAAAATTTGGCTTAAAGGAAAACTTAATTGTCTAACAGAGAGTGGTTTATTGCGCCCTCTGTTGTAATTGCCCGTGTTTTTATGTCAGCAAAACCGAGCGTAGATTGAAAAGTAGAATTGGAGAGCACCTAAGGAATATACATGATGGCCAGGAATGTAATGCACTAGCAAAACACATTATGTCATTCCCACAACATGAGTATAAATTTATTGTGCTTGACACCATGAAGATTGCCCCCCCCACCCCCGGGGGGAGAGCTTGACCATATTTGCTTGAGAAAATGGAGCTTTCCTGGCAGCTTCGACTTAACTCAGTGGATTGGCCATATTTGAATGAAAATGTATCGATTAGTAGCTTATTAAAAATAAAAGCACTTGGTAGGTGCTAGCTTCTGGCTATGAAAGATGCAGTTACGTTTAAATTATATGTTATATTAATTTTTAATATACATTTGTTATAGATTTTTTACATATTTATGTATTTATATTTATTTTATATTTGCATATATTAATAGGTCTTGAGTGTATTTATTCCCAATATATTTATTAGCTTGGTTACCAGTCCACTATCTATTTATTTATTACTATTACCTTTTATAATGATTTTAAAGTACATCGGTTTTTGGAATTTTTAAAGGTGGAGTTTTATGCTGTGATTAATTTTGTATGTATCTAGTATATGAATTATATGACAAGGGGTGTTTATGCATTAATTTATAGTTTTTAGCATTTAATCCATAGTAGTTCTAGTATATATATTATCTATCTGGGGAATTGCTGTGTTATTTGGGCATTGTCACTTTAAAAATTGTTAACTATGACTGCTAGCACTTGTTTTAAATCTTGTCTTGCCTGTGTTAGTTTATCTGATGAAGTTTCTTGGATTTTTAATCAAGACGAAAGCGCTTATCTCTATTTTTAATAGTAACATTTTCTGTGTGCTACAAGGAGAAGTGAGCGTGTTTTGCCTGCCTTATACTTTGTTGCTTCAGGATTTACTGGTTTATTCTTATACATAGTCTTATTACTTTCCTTTGGAAATAGTCTATATTTTCCATATAAATGTTATTATTTTATTAAATCTGTCAAGTACAGAGTTCCACCAAGATGTTTTAAAAAAGTCTCTCCAAAACAGTTGGAACACGCTTCAGTATTATTTGGTGAATAAAAGTAAAACTTTCTTCCCAGGCCATATCACTACACAACTGACTCACTAGTTCCTTTTCTTCCCAATTATTCAAATCAATAAACACCTTCAAAAAATTAGTTCTATATCTTATTGACTCATTTTATATATTTCAATAAGTTCCACTTAATCTTAAATTCCATTTTTTACACCATAGTGGTCTGACCCCAATAACTCAGGAAAACACTTGCTAATACTTTGCTTTCACATAATACATCCAGTGTAACATATAATTATAAATACTTAAGAATATAACTAATGAAAAAAAGAAAAACCTATAACAATAATAACATTTAGTTTGTAATAAACATTTCATATTAATATGGTTAGTCAAGCCTGCTAGTCTGTCTGCTTTGAGAATTAGTTGCCATTTTACCCCTTAATTTCTAACCTATTATTGTAGTCTCTGCCACAAAGTTCAACATGTTTTATTACAAAAATCAAACATTTGTGGAAATGTTTGCATGTAGTGGAGTGATTAAGCACTGCATTTACCTCATATTTTACCTTAGCAGACCTAATGTGTTCAGACATGCTATGGCAATACCTACTAGTAGTCTTCCCTACATAGAAGTCTTCACAGTTGGAATAATTTGCAATGTATACAATGCCACTGGACTGGCATGTACAATGAGTGTTTGCATCATAAGATTAGTTCAAGAGGGGCAAATCTAAATTTGTGTCATTAAAAAGAAATCTGCACATCTGACGTGCCACATGCAAACGTCTCTTTTTCTTTTTGAGCAACACACTTCAAAACCAAATAAAGTTCATGCTCCAATCTACTTTTATGATTGTACCATTTTCCATAAACAAATTTGGGCAGAGATCTTATAATTCTGGCTAAGATCATTACCTTTAACAATCTTGCAATCGTCTGTAACTAGTTTTGATCATATGACTAACAATTGACATAGTCATAAATACTAGAAAAGAATTCTTATCACTATCAACATTGGTCACACTGTTATACAAAACTGCTTGAAACAGTCATTCTTTTTGTAACAGCCTTGTGAATAAAACCATCCAGTGTCCTACTGTCAAAACTTTTATCTACAAACAATTTTGGGCAGATCTGCATTCTTTGGAAAAATATTTCATCATCAGAAATTAATCTTGACAAATGTTTAAAATGTCTTCTAGCCACTTTTTATAGTACGTGGGTAGGCACTGCTATAATGCAGATAATTGTTGACAAACATAGGTTTCCCATATATTGTAGAAAATGCATTTTATTGTATCTAAACTAACAATTAAATTCAAATAATTTACCTTAATACCAATGGCTGTACTTTCTAGTAGATAGCATATGAGGTCAATCTGTATACTCATATGTAAAGCTTCCCGTGTAAGATATTCCTTGACCATTCTAATACCAACCCCATTAGGGATACATGCAAACAACGATTCAACATCCAAAGTTACAAGGACAACATTTGCCAGTTTGTGGATGAGAATGATTACTTTGTTCATCCTGATACACAGAAATGTTGGTATTTGAGAACATCAGGTGACTGCAATACTAAGAACTTAGTCTATATAGCTCATTGTGCAGCCTGTTCCAAATTTTATGTAGGCAAAACTAATAGGAGGCTTGAGAATGTATTAGGGATCATGATTATTGTTTTAGAAGAAGAATGGACTATAGTCGTTAGCTTAAGCATACATTAGTTGCTGGTGATGAACATTTTTTTTGTTTCAAGTATTGCAAGTTCTTGGTATTGGTTCTATGTTGGGCAACATTTATGCACGTACAGATACAGCCGAAATGAAGTGGATTTTGAGATTAAGTGCACATATGGGGTCTGGTTTAAATGATGCAGTGTCTATTAAACCAGCTTTGAAAGAACGTAAGCTGGCTAAGAAATAAGTATAGCATTGCATTAATTGTTTTAGAAATGTATGTCATTATATATATATATATATATATATTCTTTGCGATAAGCTGCATATAAAATAAATCTTTTGTAGATTTTATTATTTTTAATATATTTTAAGTTAAGCTAAATTGGTCTAATAGGAAGTTACATAATGTGGTTCATTGTCTCCAGAATATGATTGGTTCTTTTGAATTTTAACAGGGTATTTAACTAGTGAATTGTTATGGTTTGTTGTCTCATGAAGCACCTGGAGTGTGAAAGTGCTTACTATACAATAAAGATTTTAAAAGAAGAGTGAACGGTTTCATTGTTTCTGTCCGTGTTTCTGCACAGTTTATCTGCTTTTTTTGTGGCTGATGTATTAGTCTATATAGATGAAAACATACCCAAATATTCTCTTAACCATCCAATGTCCAAATATTGTGGGATTACTGTGTATAAACTCCTACTGTAGAAACTAAGCAACTATGTCTCACTTCCACAGCTGTTGAAACTAGTAAATTTGTTTAAAACACCCCATGAAGGTTAGAGTTTAGAACTAGAGATTAAGATTAGTTGTCTGCCAACAAATATAGCTAGTATCTCAGTCTTTGAACCCTTGACCAATATAACTGGTCTGGATTGTGGCCTGTCAATATTTTATTTGCATCATAGGGATTCCATATAATATACTAATATGTGGACAGAGGATATTTAAAAAATCATAAAAGCAAAATTAATAAAACCTTGTTCTAGCAACTTTAGAACAATTAATGTTTAATAATCATACACTCTCAAAGCATGTTTTGCCATTCAGAAACTTTTGGCTGATCTGAGGTGACCTGTGTCTTGTTTTTTGAGCCATGAAAGACCCAGTCTTATTTGACCTCCCATTTCTTCACAAAACCAGTGCTTCTACAAACAGCCACACTAGACAACCTAAATCTACATTAAAACATTAACAAGACTTGCTGGAGGGATGGGGTCTTAACACAGCATATTTCCAGTTTATGGAATAAGTTGCCACTTAAGATCCAACCAAGGCTAGTCTTGATGACGGGATGGGTAGATACAGATTTACACCAGGGTTATTAAACCTGGTGGACATTTTTAATACTGTCACCAAAGCCCTGGACGGAGGTAGAGCAGTACATACAACCTCTCTTGACTTAGCCAAGGCTTTCAACACAATCCCCCACTCAGGTATCGAGAAACTCTCCCAGGTGGGAAAAATAGTGTTGACATCTAGGAACAAAATTCAAGCTATAAATCAATTTACTCTTCCTGTCCTAACTTAGTGTTGGAGTGATTACTGGCCCCAAAAGGTGTTGGATAGATCAGACAGGAAAACAAGAAGGATGAAGCTCATCAAATGATTTATAAAAATGAGTTCATACCAAGATTATATATTCCCCATACCGAAGGAGATATGGGTCTCCTTGAAATTGATTACATGTATAGATCTAAAATCGTGTGACTGCACACATATCTGCTGACCTCACAAGACCCAAACATAGTGCCTTTAAGGCTTAACCATAAGCTCAATATATTAATCATAGGATACTCCATTGTGAGACACACAGATGTGCCCCTCACCAAGCTGAATAAGGAGAAAGTCACAGTAAGATGCTTATCAGGTGCCAGAATCCACCACATCACCCATGCACTCAAGTCCCTCAAGAAGTACTGCTATGACTCTGTCATAGTACACACTGGTGTGAATGACTTCAGACATACCTCTATGGATTATATGAAGAGAGACATGATTGAGCTCACCAAATATGTGCTCTAGGCAGGTATGTCACTAGCCTTAAGCAGCATTCTACAGTCACCCAGAATGATGCCTCAATACAAACACAAAATGATTGACTTTAACAACTGGCTTAGTTTCTAGTGTCATTCTATGGGGATCCAGTACCTATTGGCCTGGGAAGACATGATTGACAGACCACGATGCCTTGGCAAAGATGGCCTACATCTGAATCCCTTGGACTTCAGGTTCCTGGCAAAGGGTCTTGCCTTCTCCATAGTGCCTTTTTAGGCAATGTCTTTTGCTCAAAACTACCACATGAACATCTCATCTAAATGCAACTTAATTGTCATGCTGCTGAACACTAGAGGTCTCAACATGAAACTTCACTCATTGCAAGCATTCTTAACCCTGAAAGATGCTGACATTTGTGCAGTCACAGAAACCTGGTTCAAAGCTGTAGAAAGCACCCTAGCCTTACCTGGTCACTCATCCTATCATACATCCAGACCCCAAACTGAGGGCAGCAAAGCCAAAGGAGGTGGTGTTTCAATATATATTAAAGATATGCACACCTCCAGACTGCTCAAACTGTATGATGCACAAGAGATGCTCCAGGTGCAATTAACGGTTGACAAGACCTCTATTCAAATCATAGTTAGAAACAGGCCCCCACCATTGACACAGGATGCCCATGCCACCTATATGGACCTCCTTAAGTCTATTAAGATTTAGTCCTATACCCTGATCCTGGGTGATTTTTTTAACTACCCAACTATTGATTGGAAGAACTACTCAAGCCAGAACACAAATGATCAAAGATTCTTTGACTTCGTCAATGCCAGTGCCTTGGACCAGCTGATTGACATCTCTACCAGAGGTGACAACATTTTGGACTTGGTACTAACCAACATAGGAAACTATATTGCAGCACCCCTGCAATGTTATCATCCCTGGTATGATCAAACCACAAAGTGGTCACCATCTCCCCTGCCCCCCCCCCCCCCCCAGCTAGGGTCAAACAAAAAACTTCCCCAAAGCTGATTGCAACCTCCTGAAGGAAGGTTTAAACAGCTTCACAGCCCCCTCCCCAACATTAGGAACTGGCAGTAATGCCCAAACCTACACCAAAGTACAATAAACCATTTATATAATTGCATGGATTCAGCAATACCTGACAGGAAAAAAATCCTCCTCCTCAAGGAAGAGCAAACCTGTTTGGTGGACATTGGCTATATATAAACTCTACAACAAAAGGAAAAAATTGCTGTCCAGGACCAAGAAGGAACAGGTGCCAAATTGGAAGCAATCTGTCCTTGGCCTAACCAGGCAAACAAGGGTATTAGTGAAGTCCTCCAATGCTAACTTCGAGTGCAAACTGGCCACAACTACTAAAGACAATCATAAGGCCTTCTTCACATACGTCTGCAATCTAAGGGGAAATGCCCAAATCTGCTCAAAACTGATGGTCAAGGACACCATGTACACAAATGCTGTGGATATAGCCAACCTGCTGGCAGACAGGTTCAGTGAAAACTTCACCCCCCTGTCCCTCCCATCAGTAATCCAGGATATCCCCAGCACCTGACCCCACTCTTTATCTCTAGGGAACAAGTCTTTGCCACCCTCTAAAAGATGAAAAACACAGCTTCCATGGGACCCGATAACATCCCAGGCTGCATCCCACATCAACTCAGGCAGGAACTTACAAGCACCATTAGGCACCCTGTTCAACCTAAGTCTGAGTACCAATTTCATCCCAGCCAAGTGGAGGATGGCCACCGTCATCCCTCTGCACAAAAGTGGAGCATCCACCAATCCAGGCAATTATAGACCCATCAGCCTAACTAGCCTGATTTGCAGGACCATGGAAAGCAGTATCATGGACCACATTAACAAGGACATCAGCAACCTCCAAATGCTTGATCCCACACAGTTTGGTTTTGTCAAGGGGAGGTCATGCTTGTTAAATTTGGTAGACTCCATTGAGTCAGTCACCAAAGCCATGGATGAGGAGAAGACAGTGCACGCTGCCTACCTTGACCTGGCCAAGGCCTTCAACACTATTCGCTACTCAGGTATAATAGATAAACTATCCCAGTGTGGCATAAATCCATATGTGACCAAATGGGTAGCTAACTGGCTCACTGATAGATCTCACTCAGTCAAAATAGAGGAAGCTACCTCAAGTAGTAGACCTGTAACGAGCGGCGTACCCTAGGGATGGGTCTTGGGGCCACTACTGTTTGGGATATACTTCTCTTAGGTACAAGACTAAACCAGAGGTCTATAGCTGACTAAGTTTGCAGATGACTGCAGGCTGTGACTGTCATCAACTCCCCTAGTGATGTAGACATACTACAGGAGGGTCTCGCCCAGACAAATGACTGGTGCCAGAAACACGGCCTCAAACTAAATGCCAAAAAATGCATCATCATCCCCTTTGGGGAGAGTGATGTGTCCACAAATTATCTAATTAATAAAAACATCCTAAGTACGCAAGCAGTTGTGAGGGACCCAGACACCCAAGTTAACAGCAATATAACTTTTGACCACCATGTTGCCTCCATTGTACGGAGTGCTTTCTATATGGCTCACCTCATTAGTGAGGGTATTTCTTCCAGGAACAAGAAAGTCATAACTTCCATGAATTCCTCCCTTATCATGCCCATCATCAAGTATAATGCCCCTTTCATCATGTACCTCACGAAGCACATGCAGAAGCTGGATAGACCACAGAGGTTCCTGACCAAGAGAATCCAAGGCTTCAAAAATCTATCCTACCTGGATAGGCTAAAAGCCTTGTCCCTCTACTCCATCTCATACAGCCTCCTCAGAAATGATCTATGTCTGGCATACAGAGCAATCTTCGGCCTCAGTAGTGTTATTCCACCCTCTCACATTGAGAGTGCCTCATGCAGTCGCAATTATTTTACTGCAAGAAAAAGTAGCATATCTTTCTCCTGCTGGACATCTTTCCTTTATGACTATACTGTTGAGCCAACCTCATATGACAATTGAACGATGCACAACTTTGAATCCATCAACCTTGCTCCCAACCCCTGCAGATGGCAAACTGCATTGCTGCCTGCAGGAGATTGAGCAAAAGACATTACCTAGACAAGACCTTACGGATGTTCCCTTGGATGATGCTGAGGTGACATACTATGTGGACGACTCATGCAGGAGGGGTCCTACAGGACAGATCCTAGTGGGGTATGCAGTCGTTTCCGATACTGAAACTTTAGAAGCAAAATCTTTACCACACAATTTATCTGCACAAGCAGCAGAGTTGATTGCCTTGACAAGGGCATGTACCTTAGCGAAAGGTAAGAAAGTGAATATTTATACTGACAGTCAGTATGCTTTTTCTACTGTACATGTTTTTGCACAGCAGTGGAAAAATAGAGGAATGATAACATCTACTGGTAAACCAATTAATCATACGCAATTCATTTTAGATCTATTAGACTCTATTCAGTTACCTCAAAAAGTAGCTATTTGCAAATGTGTAGCTCATACCAAGCAACAGGATAGGATTTCAAAAGGTAATGTGCGGGCTGATACAGCTGCGAAACAGGCAGCTTCAGCCTCAGAAGCTTTTCTTTTGAGTGAGGAATTACAACCCTCTGAGATTTTAGATTTAGAAATGTTAAAAACAATGCAGACACTTACTACAAATGTAGAAAAACAGAAGTGGATAAAACGAGGAGCAGTCCTTGAAAAGGGACCGTACATGTCCAAGGAAAAGAAACCAATTTTGCCGTCTAACTTGTTTAGATATGCAGCTTTGTTGAGCCATGGGCACAGCCATGTCTCAATGGGGGGGATGGTACAGTTAGTGAATCGAGTGTTTACAACCTATGGATTTACAAATTACACAAAAATTTTTGTGCAGCATGCCAATTTTGTAATAAGCATCATGCACAAGGGCATTGAAGCCTAAGCAAGGGAGTTTCCCTACACCACCGTATCCGTTTCATACTATTTGTATGGATTTCATAGAACTGAATAAATGCGAGAATAAAAAGTATTGCCTTATCATTATAGATATGTTTTCCAAATGGGTGGAAGCTTTTCCAACTAAAAATCCAGATGCAGCTACTGTTGCAAAGGTCCTTGTTAAAGAAATTATACCCAGATTTGGCATACCGGAAAGGATTTATAGTGATAACGGTACACATTTCGTGAATCAAACAGTACAGCAACTTAGTCGTTATTTTGGAATATCGTTAAAAAATCACTGCGCTTACCACCCCCAATCTGCAGGGTTAGTAGAGAGGCATAATGGGGTGTTGATGAGCAAGACACAAAAGAACTGGGTGCACTGTTTGCCTTTAGCACTGTTGAGCATGAGAACTGTTCCAAATGCAAAGGGATTAACTCCTTTTGAAACTTTGTTTGGGAGGGCATATTATACACCTCAGTGGAAACCTCTCATGTCTGCAGAGCAAGAGGCTGACAGTTCACTTGCAGGGTATATGAGACGATTTTTGAATAACAAACTTTTGCAGTTAAATTCTGTTTCAGATAAAGAGCAACTGAAATCGGAAGCACCAGTAGCCCCAGGCACCTGGGTCTGGGTGAAGATTGTGAAGCAAAAGAACTGGAGTTCCCCGAAGTGGGAAGGACCGTACCAGGTACTACTGTCGACACCCACTGCAGTCAAGATCGCAGAGTGAGCTTCCTGGATTCATTTAATGCACTGTAAACTGGTTAAGAACTTTGAATTTGGCAAAAACTTTGTTACTGTTGTACAACGAGAACATAATGGCCAGGTACAGAGTGAATAGAGACATTGAGAAACCTCAGAGAACTTATATAATCATTTTAATAACTATGCTAATCACACTGTTCTTTTTGTTGTGGCCACTCCTTTTCCCTGCCACGAAAGTTGAACTGATTAAACGTAATGAACCCAACATAGACTGGCATCTGAACTTTAACACCTATCAGGCAATTACACGTGTGTATGCTGAGACTTTTAATGTTTCGAACTGCTGGGTCTGCACAGCCATACCAACAGCATACAGGGGTTTATTGATGGCTGCTATCCCCCTAGGGGTCAATGAGACCTGGGAAAATCTGTTTTTTGACACAGTTCCTATTAAAGCACATGATAAGGTAGCACTGTATTTGCCTGTAACACAAAAAGGAATTCTATGCTTTTATAAAAATGATACCATCCAAGTGAGATGGAGTTCACCGTACAGTATAAATGTTATAAAAAAACAAATGATTTAGGTGGATCTTGTAATACAGATTATGATACATTTTTGAAATCTGTGCATAAAACTCTTGATCAGGTACAACGTAATCCTGTACTTTTCAAACAGTTATCTGTATAGGAAAATGTTTCATGCAGGGCAGTCATTTCGTAGCAAAGTAACAACTAAAGTAGAGGACTGTTATTTTGTGTATGGTAAAAAGGCATATAAATGGCTACCTGAGAATTGGTCTGGCAGTTGTTTTTTGGGGTACTTGGTCCCGGCCATCCGACACACTGCAGTTTTGCCTCAGGGAAGTATTCAAAATACCCGAGATGTAACCAAAAAGACTGTTAAGAAACCTGAGAATCCAGTGGGACAGATCGAAGCGGGCTGGAAAGACCATCGCAATGTGGGAACCAAACTTGCGCACATGGACTTGAGTGATGCTGTCATATCCTGGGCAGGTATATTACCTGCATATGGTGCAGTCAAATCGATATGGGAGCTGCGAAAACTGTCAAAACTTCTCAAAGTAATGAGTAATGTGACTTTTTCTGTTCTTGAACTGATAACTGATGAACTGAATGCCATGAGAACTGTAGTACTCCAAAATCGAATGGCTCTTGACTTCACCCTAGCGTGAGGGTGGGACGTGCACTTTAATCAAAGAAGAATGCTGTGCATTTATTCCTGATCATCAGCATGAGATTAACGACCATCTCGAGGTAATTCAGCAAGTGTCGGCCATGACCAAACCAGGCCCAAACCCTCTGACAGACTTTTTCCAGAATGTATTTGGGTGGTGGGGTTCCATCCTAATGAACATATTGATTGCCATTGGGGTAGGATTACTCCTAATAGGAGTTTGTGTTTGTTGCGGAATCCCCTGCATGAAGAAATTAATCAAAGAATTCATAGATATATCAGTATCTGAGACTATGTATAAAAGTACTGAATTTGAAGAGCTGCTAGAATGCGAAACACTTTCATAAAAGTTTAAACTGAATGACTTTCTTAACTGCAAATCCTGGTTGGAAGAGGTTAGGAAAAGAAGCAAACTGTTTATTCTTTTTTGAAAATAGAATTAAAAAGTATTAACAGGAGGGAAATGTTAGAAAAATATGTATTAATGTATGTATGCTTAATGCCAATTAATAATCAAATGAATGAATACGCTTTTCATTCTATTTTTCATGCACTTTGTTATATATAAATTGAGTTTCATATGAGACTGAAAAAGATGCTTTTTGAAAACTGCAGTATGCTTTCTGAAACTTGCAAGATGCCCTCTGACCTAGTAACTGCTAGCACAGCAATATTCATGTTTATGCCTTTTGGAAATGTACTTGAGAAGCAGGTGCTTATCTGCTAGGTCAGGAATGAATGAATGAACAATACTATATTCTGTAAATGTAATGATTTTAAACAATCATCTCTGTTCGAAGCATGAGAACATGTGCAGCTGCAGTAACTTAGAGATAAAGTAGACGAAGGATTATTAGAGAAATGAACTGTTAGCATTGTGCTTGAATTAGCCATAGTACCTTGAATGGTAACATAACATGTATCTAACTGGTAGTAATCAAGGCCATGTTGTTTTCCTCAGGAAGTTTCACATAAAAATTGATAAATCAGCAGAAATTCATGGGAATGATGGTCAACAGATGATGATGAAAAGACTGGTAATCTGTTACATCAGCTTGGTAGGCCATGTCTAGTTAGAGAATGTATAAAAATGAAAGTATTTCCTGTTTCTAGTTAGACAAACTCTGTAACAGCACGTTTTTGTCTCCTTGCTGCAAGATTAAAGTGCCTTAACCTGAACCTACCATGTTCTGATCATTTTTAAAGTATTTTTTCCTTTGACAGCTTGTGTGAAAAAATTAGTATAAATTGTGATAGACCTGGATTTCATGACTAGTGTCAGAGTGTGTTTGTGTGTGTGTGTGTGTGTGTGTGTGTGTGTGTGTGTGTGTGTGTGTGTGTGTGTGTGTGTGTGTGTGTGTGTGTGTGTGTAAATATTTATTGCTGAACCCATACATACCTCTTCTGACTAACAGTAAAAATAAAAAATAAATAAATAAATGAGACAGCAAGATATTACCTTTCAATAAAAAGACTTAGAATGTATCTCAGAGTAGCAAGATCCTGAAGACTTCTCCAGGCCTAGTGGCCCTCCACACTCCCACACCCTAGACTGTATAAATGGATTTTGAGACAGGGTTAGTAGTGACTTCTTCCATGAATGTCATCTAGTCCATAACAGACCCTGCTTAAAGATGTGCACAGAAGGTTGCTGTAGCTTTTTCAGGTGTTTATTGTAAATAGATATTTAGTACTTTCATGTCCTTTTATTATTTATTATTAAATATATTTAAACTTTTCATTGTGGCTGGTCTTTTAGAAAACATGTTAGCCTTTGAGAGTACTTATATTTATTTGGTGATACTGTAGCCGCTCCTGAAAGCTATGCTGCATTGGTCAAATACATTTGTATTAGTATTAATTTTACTCAGTATAATTGGGTACCCTGGAAAGAGCCTTAGAGTACCTGGCTTTGGAGTGTTCTGGTGGCAGTATCTACCTTATAGTCTGGGCAGAGGGGGCATAGCTGGTATATCTGTGCCAGCCTTTCCCAGGTGTCTTGAGTGTGTGTGCGTGTGTGCGTGTGTGCGTGTGTGTGTGTGTGTGTGTGTGTGTGTGTGTGTGTGTGTGTGTGTGTGCGTGTGCGTGTGCGTGTGTGTGTGTGTGTGCGTGTTTACATATAGGGTGATGTCATACCTCCAAACTCCTTCAGACTAATGACCACATCTTGCAATACTGGTGGATGGTCACCCAGCAACAGGTAAATTTGAATATTAAAACTAAAACCAAGAACATAGCTGGTGATTAACAACTAACCATCATAAACAAAACAAAAATAGCTATAATAATTCATCCAGAAATAAATGTTGAAAGACAAGTGAAGGCATGATGGCAGTTTAACAGATAGTTTATTGTACACCCAGCATAGCTGCTTCTGCATGCACATTTAAAATCTTACTTGTAACATATGTTCAGTATAACTAGTTTAATACCACCCCCAACCTGGAAAGGCCCTTAAACTACAGTAGCTGATAAGGTACAGAAAGCATAGCATAGCATAGCACACTGTTCTGCAAAAAAACACATAATATTTATCACATTCATTCATCAAAATCACTTGAACTGTATCAGAACAGTTACATTAAACAAACCCATTGCATTTATTCCCAAGTACATCATATGACCGCACATATGAGATCACATTTCCTGAACTAATCCACTATTTAAAAACACATTCATATATTATACAGTACAATGTTCTATACTTCAGACTCCAGGCCTAATAGACCTTTAAGGAGCCTGCCTCCAATTTGTCTAGTATACTAAACTCTATCATCAAAATACTCTTCTAATGCCTTTTTAAATAAACAAATTGTATCATTTTTTTTCTAATTCAAAGAGACTAAAAATTCCACCAGCAAGCAGTTCTAAAATTAAAAGAATTGCCCCAAAGTGACTTTTACATTTAGGTATTACCCACAAACAGTCTTTATTTCTAGTTCCTTTCTAATGATAGTTTTTTGTTATTATACCCACATTTACTACTAAGTTTTCAGATTTAAAAGACTTATACATATATATTAAATCACCCCTAAATAATCTATATCTTATTGAGAATAGTCTTCCCCCTAAAACCTTTTATCTATTTGAGTATAAATCTCTGTATCATTTTCAGTCTTTCAAACATTCCTAACATGTTTTACCACATATCTTAATATGGTTTTAAATAGTGGGTCAAAAATTTCTCTGTCTCTACATACACATTTTTTCAAAATATTCTTAATCTCTAGATAACTTCTTCTAACAATAATCATAAGATTTAAATCAAAATTAAAGTCACAATTAACTTTTATTCCTAAATCCTTAATGTTGCTCACTACTTCCAAACTGATGCTATTCAATGTATAAGGATAGAACTTATTATTACTACCAAAATGAAGAATGCAAGTTTTTTAATATTATATTCCATATTATTAATAGATGACCACATGTACAATTCACCCAAACACCCCTGGACTTTATTGTAATCCTCAGCTGTAGTAACAACTGACCCTATCATAGAGTCATCAGCATACTTACTAATCCAAATCCCTTGAGGTAGAGAAAAAGCAATCATGTTCTTCTTCTTTCAGCTTTTCCCAGTTAGGGGTCACCACAGCAGAACTCCAGTCCTCTAATGATTGGCAGTAGAGTTTTACTGTGCCGAGGTGCCAGCTCGATGCCCAACCTTCAACGAAGGCACGCCCATTCTACGCATGTCTTTTGAATGCCACACAACCGTGGGGAGGACATGCAGACTACACACAGAAGGCGCTCCAGCCAAGAATCGAACAGGAAAACCTCTTGCTGTGAGGCAACAACGCTACCACTGCACGACCTCAATCATAAAAGTCCAAATAAACTGGCCTTAAAACAAAACCCTGAGTCCAGAAAAAAATTTTGGGAGTTGGATAAAGTATTCCCGAAGTGAACTTTACTAGTTGTAAAATATAAACAGTTCTTAATTCACCTTATCTCATTGTGATTCAGATTGAGTTGCAACATTAGGAATATTACTTTGTCATGAGGGATAGTGTTAAATGCTTTAGCCATATCCAAAGAGATGACACACACAGATAACCCATTGTCCATTGCTTCCCATTGTGGTTGGCAGAATGATAATAAATTTGTCCTACAGGATCTCCCCTGGGTAAATCCATGCTATGTTATGTCTATATATAAACCTAATGTATCCAGTCTATATTTACTAATGACCTGCTCAAAACATTTCCCCAGTATACTCATCAGACTAATGGGTCTATAATTCTCAACAGATGTAGTTTCACCTCCCACAGGTATTGAAACAACTACTGACTCTTTCTATTGTCTGGACACATAACCTATTCTAAAGTTCTTTGAAAAAATGTATTTAGAAAAGGCATAATCATGTCTAAAACAGACCTAAGAAAATATCCCTTGAGCCCATCAGGATCCACCAAAGAAGAATTAATCGCCCCTAATGTTTTGTATTAATATGTCCAAATACATTAGGTCAATTTCCATCCAAATGTAACAAAACTCATCCTTTACACCAGTTACTTTCTTCAGAGGCAACTATTGTACCCAAAAATAAATCAGTCAAATATCCTGCATCTGTAATTACTTCACTATATGCAATATTGCAATCAGTCTTTCTGTCTCTAAACTGATTAAGATGATTGCAAAGGCTTTCTTATTAGCATAAATAAATTTTGTCAATTACAATTGATAATTTCTTCTGGTCTTCCTCAAAAGTCTCCTAAGTATGGTTCTAGTATTCTTATACATAAATCTTGAAGCAACCAAGTATAAGGCAGGCAAAACACATTCACTTCTCCTTGTAGCACACTGAAAACGTTATTATTAAAAAGAGAGATAAGCGCTTTCATCTCAATTAAAAATCCAAGAGACTTCATCAGATAAACTAACACAGGCAAGACAAGATTAAAAACAAGTGGTAAGAATGACTTCATTTCCTGCTAACAGTCATAGTTAACAATTTTTAAAGTGAGAATGCCCAAATAACGCAGCAATTCCCCAGAGAGCTAATATATGTACTACAACTACTATGGATTAAATGCTAAAAACTATAAACTAGTGCATAAGCACCCCATGTCATAGAATTCATATACTAGATAGATACACAATTAATCACAGCATAAAACTCCACCTTTAAAAATTCCAAAAAACGATGTACTTTAAAATGATTATAAAAGGTAATAGTAATAAATAAATAGTGGTGCTTTCTTAGCGTTGTCGCCTCACAGTAAGATGTTGTCCTGTTCGATTCTCAGCTAGAGTGTCTTCTGTGTGGAGACATGTGTGAATGGGTGTACCTTCATTGAAGGTTGTGCATCAGGGCTGGCAACTCGGCATGTAAAAATCTACTGCCAATCATCAGCGGACCGCAGTTCTGCTGTGGCGACCCTTAACCAGGAATAGCCGAAAGACTCAACAACTGGTAACTAAGCTAATAAATATATTGGGAATAAATGCACTCAAGGCCTATTAATATATGCAAATATAAAATAAATAAAAATACATAAATATGTAAAAAATATATACAAAGTTATATTAAAAAATTAATAGAAAATATAACTTGAATGCAACTGCACCTTTCATAGCCAGAAGCTAGCACCTACCAAGTGCTTTTATTTTTAATAAGCTACTAATCTATACATTTTCATTCAAACACAGCCAATATGCTGAGTTAAGTCGAAGCTGCCAGGAAAGTTCCATTTTCTCAAGCAAATATGGCCAAGCTCCCCCCTGGGGGCAGTCTTCATGGTGTTAAGCACAATAAATTTAAACTCATGTTGTGGGAATGACATAATGTGTTTTGCCAGTGCATTACATTCCTGGCCATCACATATATTCCTTAGGTGCTCCCCAATTCTACTTTTCAATCCACGCTTGGTTTTGCCAACATAAAAACATGGGCAATTATAACAGAGGGCGCAATAAATCACTCTCTGTTAGACATGAAAATTTTCCTTTAAGCCAAATTTTCTTTCCATTTATCTCCACTACCTCAGTCTCTAAAATATCTCTACAAAACTTACACATGCCACATTTGTGCATATATCCTTTATGTTGCTTAAGTTTATTTTCAGACATACTCTTTAAACAATATCCTTTTTTATATACACAAATGGGGGCATCTCCTAAAATATCCCTCTTTTCCTTATCATTTCTTATTAACTTCCAGTTCTTAACCAAAATATTCTTAATAGTGGGTGTATCCCTATTATATGTAGTTAAAAACTATTTTGATAAGATGTCCTTGCACTAGAGATATCGGACTCTACAGTATTTACAACAGCATTTTCCTGTGTGTGTAATTCACCATCCATTCCATTCATACGTTGTACTTCGTCAATACCCCTGGTATTCAAAATGGGTAAAAAATGTCCACTTTTTCTTTTCTTTTTTACTTCCTCCATTATGTGATCTATTAATTTGCCTATGTATCCCCTTTTGGTAAACATCTTTTTATAAAAGTTTCCATACAGTAGTCATCCAGACCGCCCGGACAAACTGACCCTTGACTACTGCCCATTCCTGTTGGAATGAGTGACAGCTACTGAAATGAAGGAAACTATTAGAATATGTACTTTTGTGATAGATTCTAGCCAAAAGCCTGTTATTAACCTCATCTTTCATTAATAAAATATCCAAATAGGGAATAGTTTTTTCACTTATAGAGTGTGTAAATTTCAAAAAGTTTGTTGTACTTTGATATATTCTAGGAAGGTTATAACCATCACTTTTGGTCCTTCCCATAAAATAAATATATCATCCAAATAGCGCATATAACATTTGCAGAATGGAAAATAGTGAGACTGTTTCAAGTATCTCTTTTCCCATTCTAGCATGATAACACTGGCATATAGGCCCCCGCAAGAGGAGCCCATTGCCACCCCTTCACTTTGAAGGAAATATTTTTGTTCAAACAGGATAAAGTTATTCCTTAAAATTAGATCCAGCATCTGCTCATATAAATTAACTCTATCCTGTGTAATGCTTTTGGACTGCAAGTATTCACAAAACCATTGTATACCAACCTCATGGGGTATCACACTATAAAGATTAATAACGTCAATCGTAATAAGTAGATATTCATTATTAAATTCAATAGCATTGATCTTCCTTAAAAAATCCCACGAATCAATGCAAGTGTTGGGCTAATCCCAAACAAATTTACTAAGCTCTTTGTCAAGATATTTTGCCAAGGGGTAAGTAATGGTGCCCCTAGCATCCACAATTGGCCTCATTGGTGGCTGACACACATCTTTGTGGATTTTCGAGCCCCAAAAATAGTTGAAGTAACTGGATACTCAACTGAAAGATAGTGCAATTCATTAGTAGAAATTAATCCATCTATAAACATGTCCTGTATGAAACCCTTTATTCTTCTATAAGCTGAATTCATTTCATTTAAGGAGCTCTTCATATAAGTATCAGTATTTAAAATCTCTAGCATCTTATTATTTTAGTCAGCCAAATTCATAATGACTACACCAACCCCTTTATCCAGCTTCATAATTCTGAACCCTTTATTGTGAATAAGAAAAAGCTCAAACTCTTCATCATGATTTAAATTCCTGTAATTTCTATTCATACCAAACTTATTATTAGAAATTCTACTAAATTCACTTAGGTCAAGTTCACACACTCTTTCAAATAATGTCAGAGTCGGATGTATGGGCGGATTATAGGTGCTAGAGATTTTAAAAGGGTCCCTAATTGGGTCAAGTTTATTAAACATAATATTAAGGTTTAATTTCCTGACATACTGTTTTAAGTCCATCAGCGTGTGGACCAAATTAATTGAATGGTCCAGTACAAAAGTAAAACCTTTAGCAAAGACATCACACAGTCACATTAAGAGTTAGATCGGAAAAATTACAAACATTAAAATAATTTTCAGAATTATAATTCATTCTCAAAGGTGGTAATAAATAGCCACCCCTAACAGCATTAATGTCCAAATTTACAGTATCAGGTATTATTATCTCTAAATCCCCCTCCAAGAGTTCCTGTTGGTCCCCCTGTAGTTCATTCTGCCCCTCCCAGACTGATAGGTGTTGAAACAACCTCTCCCCTGTTGTTGCTGGGGTCTCTGCTGATTCATAATCCACTCTGAACACCTCAGGGGTGGATATTGTTCTTTGTCTAAAAAATCATCGTCAAATGTGTCTAAATGCATAACCCCATTCTTGTTCTGGTTAGCACTATAATAATGTTTAGCTCCTCTCCTATCTTGTTGCCATTCCTGTGATGGTGGGGATCGGTGGTAAGCTAAATTGCCAGCATATTCTTTTTTGTCCCTAGACAGCTTCTTAATCTTTTTATTTTTTATTACCAGCATCTGTTCATCGATGGTATGAAAGATACGACAATAATTAAATTTACTGTTAAGGAAAGCAGGACTCTGTATAATTAATTTATCCATTGCTGTGACTTCGATGTTTAAAGATTCAATCATTTTATCATTATAATCAATTACCATCTGCATGTACTAAAAAACAAACATATCAAAAAGTTTTAAAAAGTCTTTATGAAAATCAGAGCCTGCTACTAGCTCTGTGGGATAGTGCCACATCCAAAGGTCCTTTGAAACCGTTCTTTGGTTTAAGCATTCTTTAAAAAACATATTATCCATCTGTAGCTTCTTTATTTTAAGAAGACAATGGTCAAGTTAATTTAATTGATCATGCAGGCTGGTATTATTAGTTCTAGTATTTCTTAATAGACTACAGTCATTTCTAAGCCATTCTGTAAGCATTGGTGTATTTAAAATGTTAGCATTAGCTTCAACACCAGTCTTATTACAGTCATTTATCTCTTTTTGTCTTGTATCTGGTCGTAGAGAGGGAATTGAAGCGGTAAGCGCTGCCAAATGTCCTTCACCCCTTTGTTTCCAGTCCCTTGCACTGCCATAAAATTATTTTGAGTGGAAGTGCTTGGTGTAGGATGGATAGTCATCTGGGAAAGAGCCAACTGCTCTAAACGATCCAACTGACCCATCAATTGTTGAATTAATACTGTCAAATTGCCTGTAGTTCCATTCTGTTGCCCATTTGCCTGTGACTGTAAATCACCAGAAAGTGAAGTGCTGCCTAGTTCCACCTCCATACTTGTAAAAACCACAGCCAAACAAACCAAAATGAATAAACCAGTAAATCCTGAAGCAACCAGGTATAAGGCAGGCAAAACACGTTCACTTCTCCTTGTAGCACACAGAAAACTTTATTATTAAAAAGAGAGATAAGCTCTTTCATTTTGATTAAAAATCCAAGAGACTTCATAAAATAAACTAACACAGGCAAGACAAGATTTATGTATTATTTATTTTATTAATGAAAGATGAGGTTAATGACAGGTTTTTGGCTAGAATATATTGTAAAAGTACATATTCTAATAGTTTCCTTCATTTCAGTAGTTGTCACCCATTCCAACGGAAACGGGCAGTAGTCAAGGGTCAGTTTATCTGGGCGGCCCGGATGACTACTGTATGGGAAACTTTTATAGAGGAATGTAATACACTTAAACAGATGTTTACCAAAAGGGGATACCCAGGCAAATTAATAGATCAGATTATGGAGGAAGTAAAAAAAATAAAAGAAAAAGTGGACATTTTTTACCCATTTTGAATACCAGGGGTATTGATGAAGTACAACGTATGAATGGATGATGAATTACACAGACAGGAAGATGTTGTTGTAAATACTGTAAAGACCAATACCTCTAGTGCAAGGACATCTTATGAAAATCGTTTTTTAACTACATATAATAGGGATGCACCCACTATTAAGAATATTTTGGTTAAGAACTGGGAGTGTATAAGAAATAAGGAAATGAGGGATATTTTAGGAGATGCCCCCATTTGTGTATATAAAAAAGGGTATTGTTTAAAGAGTATGTTTGAAAATAACAAACTTAAGCAACATAAAGGATATATGCACAAATGTGGTATGTGTAAGTTTTGTAGAAATATTTTAGAGACTGAGGAAGTGGAGATAAATGGGAAGAAAATTTGGCTTAAAGGAAAACTTAATTGTCTAACAGAGAGTGGTTTATTGTGCCCTCTGTTGTAATTGCCCGTGTTTTTATGTCAGCAAAACCGAGCGTAGATTGAAAAGTAGAATTGGAGAGCACCTAAGGAATATACATGATGGCCAGGAATGTAATGCACTAGCAAAACACATTATGTCATTCCCACAACATGAGTATAAATTTATTGTGCTTGACACCATGAAGATTGCCCCCCCCACCCCCGGGGGGAGAGCTTGACCATATTTGCTTGAGAAAATGGAGCTTTCCTGGCAGCTTCGACTTAACTCAGTGGATTGGCCATATTTGAATGAAAATGTATCGATTAGTAGCTTATTAAAAATAAAAGCACTTGGTAGGTGCTAGCTTCTGGCTATGAAAGATGCAGTTACGTTTAAATTATATGTTATATTAATTTTTAATATACATTTGTTATAGATTTTTTACATATTTATGTATTTATATTTATTTTACATTTGCATATATTAATAGGTCTTGAGTGTATTTATTCCCAATATATTTATTAGCTTGGTTACCAGTCCACTATCTATTTATTTATTACTATTACCTTTTATAATGATTTTAAAGTACATCGGTTTTTGGAATTTTTAAAGGTGGAGTTTTATGCTGTGATTAATTTTGTATGTATCTAGTATATGAATTATATGACAAGGGGTGTTTATGCATTAATTTATAGTTTTTAGCATTTAATCCATAGTAGTTCTAGTATATATATTATCTATCTGGGGAATTGCTGTGTTATTTGGGCATTGTCACTTTAAAAATTGTTAACTATGACTGCTAGCACTTGTTTTAAATCTTGTCTTGCCTGTGTTAGTTTATCTGATGAAGTTTCTTGGATTTTTAATCAAGACGAAAGCGCTTATCTCTATTTTTAATAGTAACATTTTCTGTGTGCTACAAGGAGAAGTGAACGTGTTTTGCCTGCCTTATACTTTGTTGCTTCAGGATTTACTGGTTTATTCTTATACATAGTCTTATTACTTTCATTTGGAAATAGTCTATATTTTCCATATAAATGTTATTATTTTATTAAATCTGTCAAGTACAGAGTTCCACCAAGATGTTTTAAAAAAGTCTCTCCAAAACAGTTGGAACACGCTTCAGTATTATTTGGTGAATAAAAGTAAAACTTTCTTCCCAGGCCATATCACTACACAACTGACTCACTAGTTCCTTTTCTTCCCAATTATTCAAATCAATAAACACCTTCAAAAAATTAGTTCTATATCTTATTGACTCATTTTATATATTTCAATAAGTTCCACTTAATCTTAAATTCCATTTTTTACACCATAGTGGTCTGACCCCAATAACTCAGGAAAACACTTGCTAATACTTTGCTTTCACATAATACATCCAGTGTAACATATAATTATAAATACTTAAGAATATAACTAATGAAAAAAAGAAAAACCTATAACAATAATAACATTTAGTTTGTAATAAACATTTCATATTAATATGGTTAGTCAAGCCTGCTAGTCTGTCTGCTTTGAGAATTAGTTGCCATTTTACCCCTTAATTTCTAACCTATTATTGTAGTCTCTGCCACAAAGTTCAACATGTTTTATTACAAAAATCAAACATTTGTGGAAATGTTTGCATGTAGTGGAGTGATTAAGCACTGCATTTGCCTCATATTTTACCTTAGTAGACCTAATGTGTTCAGACATGCTATGACAATACCTACTAGTAGTCTTCCCTACATAGAAGTCTTCACAGTTGGAATAATTTGCAATGTATACAATGCCACTGGACTGGCATGTACAATGAGTGTTTGCATCATAAGATTAGTTCAAGAGGGGCAAATCTAAATTTGTGTCATTAAAAAGAAATCTGCACATCTGACGTGCCACATGCAAACGTCTCTTTTTCTTTTTGAGCAACACACTTCAAAACCAAATAAAGTTCATGCTCCAATCTACTTTTATGATTGTACCATTTTCCATAAACAAATTTGGGCAGAGATCTTATAATTCTGGCTAAGATCATTACCTTTAACAATCTTGCAATTGTCTGTAACTAGTTTTGATCATATGACTAACAATTGACATAACAGTCATAAATACTAGAAAAGAATTCTTATCACTATCAACATTGGTCACACTGTTATACAAAACTGCTTGAAACAGTCATTCTTTTTGTAACAGCCTTGTGAATAAAACCATCCAGTGTCCTACTGTCAAAACTTTTATCTACAAACAATTTTGGGCAGATCTGCATTCTTTGGAAAAATATTTCATCATCAGAAATTAATCTTGACAAATGTTTAAAATGTCTTCTAGCCACTTTTTATAGTACGTGGGTAGGCACTGCTATAATGCAGATAATTGTTGACAAACATAGGTTTCCTATATATTGTAGAAAATGCATTTTATTGTATCTAAACTAACAATTAAATTCAAATAATTTACCTTAATACCAATGGCTGTACTTTCTAGTAGATAGCATATGAGGTCAATCTGTATACTCATATGTAAAGCTTCCCGTGTAAGATATTCCTTGACCATTCTAATACCAACCCCATTAGGGATACATGCAAACAACGATTCAACATCCAAAGTTACAAGGACAACATTTGCCAGTTTGTGGATGAGAATGATTACTTTGTTCATCCTGATACACAGAAATGTTGGTATTTGAGAACATCAGGTGACTGCAATACTAAGAACTTAGTCTATATAGCTCATTGTGCAGCCTGTTCCAAATTTTATGTAGGCAAAACTAATAGGAGGCTTCGAGAATGTATTAGGGATCATGATTATTGTTTTAGAAGAAGAATGGACTATAGTGCGTTAGCTTAAGCATACATTAGTTGCTGGTGATGAACATTTTTTTTGTTTCAAGTATTGCAAGTTCTTGGTATTGGTTCTATGTTGGGCAACATTTATGCACGTACAGATACAGCCGAAATGAAGTGGATTTTGAGATTAAGTGCACATATGGGGTCTGGTTTAAATGATGCAGTGTCTATTAAACCAGCTTTGAAAGAACGTAAGCTGGCTAAGAAATAAGTATAGCATTGCATTAATTGTTTTAGAAATGTATGTCATTATATATATATATATATATATATATATATATTCTTTGCGATAAGCTGCATATAAAATAAATCTTTTGTAGATTTTATTATTTTTAATATATTTTAAGTTAAGCTAAATTGGTCTAATAGGAAGTTACATAATGTGGTTCATTGTCTCCAGAATATGATTGGTTCTTTTGAATTTTAACAGGGTATTTAACTAGTGAATTGTTATGGTTTGTTGTCTCATGAAGCACCTGGAGTGTGAAAGTGCTTACTATACAATAAAGATTTTAAAAGAAGAGTGAACGGTTTCATTGTTTCTGTCCGTGTTTCTGCACAGTTTATCTGCTTTTTTTGTGGCTGATGTATTAGTCTATATAGATGAAAACATACCCAAATATTCTCTTAACCATCCAATGTCCAAATATTGTGGGATTACTGTGTATAAACTCCTACTGTAGAAACTAAGCAACTATGTCTCACTTCCACAGCTGTTGAAACTAGTAAATTTGTTTAAAACACCCCATGAAGGTTAGAGTTTAGAACTAGAGGTTAAGATTAGTTGTCTGCCAACAAATATAGCTAGTATCTCAGTCTTTGAACCCTTGACCAATATAACTGGTCTGGATTGTGGCCTGTCAATATTTTATTTGCATCATAGGGATTCCATATAATATACTAATATGTGGACAGAGGATATTTAAAAAATCATAAAAGCAAAATTAATAAAACCTTGTTCTAGCAACTTTAGAACAATTAATGTTTAATAATCATACACTCTCAAAGCATGTTTTGCCATTCAGAAACTTTTGGCTGATCTGAGGTGACCTGTGTCTTGTTTTTTGAGCCATGAAAGACCCAGTCTTATTTGACCTCCCATTTCTTCACAAAACCAGTGCTTCTACAAACAGCCACACTAGACAACCTAAATCTACATTAAAACATTAACAAGTCTTGCTGGAGGGATGGGGTCTTAACACAGCATATTTCCAGTTTATGGAATAAGTTGCCACTTAAGATCCAACCAAGGCTAGTCTTGATGACGGGATGGGTAGATACAGATTTACACCAGGGTTATTAAACCTGGTGGACATTTTTAATACTGTCACCAAAGCCCTGGACGGAGGTAGAGCAGTACATACAACCTCTCTTGACTTAGCCAAGGCTTTCAACACAATCCCCCACTCAGGTATCGAGAAACTCTCCCAGGTGGGAAAAATAGTGTTGACATCTAGGAACAAAATTCAAGCTATAAATCAATTTGCTCTTCCTGTCCTAACTTAGTGTTGGAGTGATTACTGGCCCCAAAAGGTGTTGGATAGATCAGACAGGAAAACAAGAAGGATGAAGCTCATCAAATGATTTATAAAAATGAGTTCATACCAAGATTATATATTCCCCATACCGAAGGAGATATGGGTCTCCTTGAAATTGATTACATGTATAGATCTAAAATCGTGTGACTGCACACATATCTGCTGACCTCACAAGACCCAAACATAGTGCCTTTAAGGCTTAACCATAAGCTCAATATATTAATCATAGGATACTCCATTGTGAGACACACAGATGTGCCCCTCACCAAGCTGAATAAGGAGAAAGTCACAGTAAGATGCTTGTCAGGTGCCAGAATCCACCACATCACCCATGCACTCAAGTCCCTCAAGAAGTACTGCTATGACTCTGTCATAGTACACACTGGTGTGAATGACTTCAGACATACCTCTATGGATTATATGAAGAGAGACATGATTGAGCTCACCAAATATGTGCTCTAGGCAGGTATGTCACTAGCCTTAAGCAGCATTCTACAGTCACCCAGAATGATGCCTCAATACAAACACAAAATGATTGACTTTAACAACTGGCTTAGTTTCTAGTGTCATTCTATGGGGATCCAGTACCTATTGGCCTGGGAAGACATGATTGACAGACCACGATGCCTTGGCAAAGATGGCCTACATCTGAATCCCTTGGACTTCAGGTTCCTGGCAAAGGGTCTTGCCTTCTCCATAGTGCCTTTTAGGCAATGTCTTTTGCTCAAAACTACCACATGAACATCTCATCTAAATGCAACTTAATTGTCATGCTGCTGAACACTAGAGGTCTCAACATGAAACTTCACTCATTGCAAGCATTCTTAACCCTGAAAGATGCTGACATTTGTGCAGTCACAGAAACCTGGTTCAAAGCTGTAGAAAGCACCCTAGCCTTACCTGGTCACTCATCCTATCATACATCCAGACCCCAAACTGAGGGCAGCAAAGCCAAAGGAGGTGGTGTTTCAATATATATTAAAGATATGCACACCTCCAGACTGCTCAAACTGTATGATGCACAAGAGATGCTCCAGGTGCAATTAACGGTTGACAAGACCTCTATTCAAATCATAGTTAGAAACAGGCCCCCACCATTGACACAGGATGCCCATGCCACCTATATGGACCTCCTTAAGTCTATTAAGATTTAGTCCTATACCCTGATCCTGGGTGATTTTTTTAACTACCCAACTATTGATTGGAAGAACTACTCAAGCCAGAACACAAATGATCAAAGATTCTTTGACTTCGTCAATGCCAGTGCCTTGGACCAGCTGATTGACATCTCTACCAGAGGTGACAACATTTTGGACTTGGTACTAACCAACATAGGAAACTATATTGCAGCACCCCTGCAATGTCATCATCCCTGGTATGATCAAACCACAAAGTGGTCACCATCTCCCCTGCCCCCCCCCCACCCCCAGCTAGGGTCAAACAAAAAACTTCCCCAAAGCTGATTGCAACCTCCTGAAGGAAGGTTTAAACAGCTTCACAGCCCCCTCCCCAACATTAGGAACTGGCAGTAATGCCCAAACCTACACCAAAGTACAATAAACCATTTATATAATTGCATGGATTCAGCAATACCTGACAGGAAAAAAATCCTCCTCCTCAAGGAAGAGCAAACCTGTTTGGTGGACATTGGCTATATATAAACTCTACAACAAAAGGAAAAAATTGCTGTCCAGGACCAAGAAGGAACAGGTGCCAAATTGGAAGCAATCTGTCCTTGGCCTAACCAGGCAAACAAGGGTATTAGTGAAGTCCTCCAATGCTAACTTCGAGTGCAAACTGGCCACAACTACTAAAGACAATCATAAGGCCTTCTTCACATACGTCTGCAATCTAAGGGGAAATGCCCAAATCTGCTCAAAACTGATGGTCAAGGACACCATGTACACAAATGCTGTGGATATAGCCAACCTGCTGGCAGACAGGTTCAGTGAAAACTTCACCCCCCTGTCCCTCCCATCAGTAATCCAGGATATCCCCAGCACCTGACCCCACTCTTTATCTCTAGGGAACAAGTCTTTGCCACCCTCTAAAAGATGAAAAACACAGCTTCCATGGGACCCGATAACATCCCAGGCTGCATCCCACATCAACTCAGGCAGGAACTTACAAGCACCATTAGGCACCCTGTTCAACCTAAGTCTGAGTACCAATTTCATCCCAGCCAAGTGGAGGATGGCCACCGTCATCCCTCTGCACAAAAGTGGAGCATCCACCAATCCAGGCAATTATAGACCCATCAGCCTAACTAGCCTGATTTGCAGGACCATGGAAAGCAGTATCATGGACCACATTAACAAGGACATCAGCAACCTCCAAATGCTTGATCCCATACAGTTTGGTTTTGTCAAGGGAGGTCATGCTTGTTAAATTTGGTAGACTCCATTGAGTCAGTCACCAAAGCCATGGATGAGGAGAAGACAGTGCACGCTGCCTACCTTGACCTGGCCAAGGCCTTCAACACTATTCGCTACTCAGGTATAATAGATAAACTATCCCAGTGTGGCATAAATCCATATGTGACCAAATGGGTAGCTAACTGGCTCACTGATAGATCTCACTCAGTCAAAATAGAGGAAGCTACCTCAAGTAGTAGACCTGTAACGAGCGGCGTACCCTAGGGATCGGTCTTGGGGCCACTACTGTTTGGGATATACTTCTCTTAGGTACAAGACTAAACCAGAGGTCTATAGCTGACTAAGTTTGCAGATGACTGCAAGCTGTGACTGTCATCAACTCCCCTAGTGATGTAGACATACTACAGGAGGGTCTCACCCAGACAAATGACTGGTGCCAGAAACACGGCCTCAAACTAAATGCCAAAAAATGCATCATCATCCCCTTTGGGGAGAGTGATGTGTCCACAAATTATCTAATTAATAAAAACATCCTAAGTACGCAAGCAGTTGTGAGGGACCCAGACACCCAAGTTAACAGCAATATAACTTTTGACCACCATGTTGCCTCCATTGTACGGAGTGCTTTCTATATGGCTCACCTCATTAGTGAGGGTATTTCTTCCAGGAACAAGAAAGTCATAACTTCCATGAATTCCTCCCTTATCATGCCCATCATCAAGTATAATGCCCCTTTCATCATGTACCTCACGAAGCACATGCAGAAGCTGGACAGACCACAGAGGTTCCTGACCAAGAGAATCCAAGGCTTCAAAAATCTATCCTACCTGGATAGGCTAAAAGCCTTGTCCCTCTACTCCATCTCATACAGCCTCCTCAGAAATGATCTATGTCTGGCATACAGAGCAATCTCTGATCCCACGTTGATGAAATTGCTGCATATCCGCAAGCCAAACTCCACTCGTGTGACCCACATGCAAAACCTCAACTTGGTCTGTGACATCAATAGGACTTGCTGGGGGGACAGATTTGTCTCTCAGAGACTCCCACATCTGTGGAATAGACTCCCTCTCCATGTTAAGCAGAGTACGTCATTATCCCTCTTTAAGAGGAACCTGGATGACTGGATGAGAAATAAGAAAATACACCCCTGGGATTCCACCTGTGTCCCTGCTGGACAGGAGTATGGGGTGCTGACTTGTGGGAACATGGGCTAATTTATTGGCTAGGCTTATAACGGCCTCAGGGCCAGTAGCCTAGTAACTTCCTATGATCCTATGATAACATCCTTTTCATATCTGACTCTGTCCATGATGACCAGTCTACTTCCTTTATCCTTTTCCATAAAGCGGACATCCACCATCTTTTGCAATTCAAACAATGCTTTTCTAGCAGGGCCAGTCAAATTATAAAATTGAATAACTCCAAATTTAAATTGCTAATATACAGCTTTAGTTTGATTAATACCTTCATCAAATGGACTCTCACTGAAAGATCAAAAGTAAATCCTTTGGCAAGGACTAACAGCTGCTGTTCTGTAAAATCTGTGCTACCAAGATTGACTATAGGGATCTTTAGGTTTCCCCTACCTCTGCCCCTGTCTATTTCCCTGCATTTTGTGTAGTTGTTGATGACAAGAACTCCACACCTCCATTTGTTACACTGAACAGTGAATCTGATTGTTGTGACTATAATGGATAAATGCCTCTGACTGGCTATTCTATCAGACCTTCTTACTGGTTGACATTCTGAAAAAATGGGATCATCATCAGTGCACTTGATGACCTTCCTGTTAGTATGTTCATCCATGACCATTTGTTTTACCACTGACAGAACTTTGAAAACATTATTTTTAAACACCTTTTAAGGAAAGGCAGAACCTTCACTACAAGCTTTGTCATCGTGTACATTGTTTTCCCATTCTACTATGCTCTTAACATGTCCTTCTAGTCCTGAAAAAAAAAAATCAGATCATATAAAGTTTTTTAATCATTGAAATTGCCACCTCCAGAAAACTCTGTGTGTAACATTTTGATCTCATTAGCCAACTTACTGATTTTATGTTCATTGTTTTTGATCAAGAACTCCATAAGTTCACAACCAAATTGACTGAACAAGTCACACAGCTCTTTATATAAACAGGCTGTGCTTGCAAATGATCTGCTGTGGTCAGTGTACAACCCTGGTAAACTAATTAGAAAAATTGTCATTTTTAGTAAGGCCATCTGGAAATGTATATATTTTTTAAGCCTTTGCTACTTAAAAGCTTAATAGAACGAGAGTTTTGTATCATAAAAGATGTATGGTCGGGGGCACTATACACCAGAGATACTCTTTTATTGTTATTCTAAAGTCACTGAAAAGGTTGATATAACAGTTTTACAACATAAAAGACATATGAGCTGGAAAACACTAGACAGCAGCCTATAAAAGACTTTAAACCCAGTGCTTTCAGCACAGAAAGCAGGTCAAGAACAACCAGAAACACCAGGGAGAATGTTTAAATATTACCCTAAGTTACTTAAACAGTGATAAGGGGGGGGCTTCAAACCCTGTACCCTTTGTACTGAAAGTAGTTCCTTAATAAAACAGAGTTTTAGTCTTTTGCACCAACTGAACACTTTGTGAAGGGATAGCTCTTGTATCCTGATGTATTTTATGAAGGGTCTATATTAGCACACCGAACATTCAAAATTTCGAGTGTTCTAATATCGAACCCTATGAATCAAAAATTTAAAACATCGAACATATGTGATGCCCAGGGCATAATAATGAATGTGTGTGCTGGCTGCCCTGGAAGCTATCATTCCCACATCTGGCGCAGCTGTACCAGAGATTTGCCAATGGGGACATCCCTTATGATCACCTAGTGGGGGATGCTGGTTATGCACTGGAGCCATGGCTGATGACACCCATCAGAAATACACACACCTGAACAAGAACTCCATAATGAGGCACATGCACAGACCAGAATTATAATAGAGCATGTGTTTGGGATGCTCAAGTCATGTTCCGGTGTCTGGACACAACTGATGGAGTCTTGCAGTACTCACCAGCTGCATGTACTCAAATTGTCATTGTATGTGCCATGGCTACACAATATGATCCTGTGGAAAAAGCTGCAGCAGGAACAGCATGGGACAAGGCCACACAGCCACCCACTATTGCCAAGGCCTACACAGGCACAGAGTGACTCCAAGAAAAATCAACCTGAGCCTGCCCCAGTAGGCAGCAGGAGGTGTGCCCAGTATTCCCTGGCCTTGGCAAAGAGGCAGCGCATAGCATATACACTGACACAGGAGAGACCCAGGGAATGACACCCCTCTCTGACTCCCACATACAGTAAAAGGGATGCCAAACATGATACTACCTGTGCTCAACCATGTTTAGGGAGTGCACTATGTGCATCTAACACAGACAGCCCTCCAGCACCACCCTCAATACTGGCACATCCACAAGGTAAGTCACTCAACTTACCAATTGCCGAATGTAGTAGTATGTGTTGTTACCTGTACCTATGGTATGGATGTGAGCATGCAAGGGAATCGGGCGGCTGAATGGGATGCCAGCAAGTAGTAGACACCTAAAGTGGCAGCATGAGATCTGTAACAAATACTGATGTCACCATATTAGCCAGTACTACACATGGTGACAAAACCCACTGCAGGAAATGTGCTGGGCCACATGTGTGTCCATATGACGCACACACATGCCAGTCAGGGAGGTTCACATACCCAACAACAGTGACAGCCAGTAGGACAGGTGTAGACAAACACAAACAAAGGCTGTGCTAAGGCCACTGAATGATACCTATGGATAACCTCCCCCCCACAGGCCTACACAGACAGACTACATCAGGTCAGGCAGTGGGATGTTAGTTCAGAAGGGTAGGAAGTCAGAAACTAATATGTAGGTCGATCAAACTTAAGACCTGTAGTACACTGATATGCCTCTAGTCAGCATGATAGGTTAGAAAACAGAATGAAATGGAGTACCTGACATACCAGTACAGTCATAGCAAATGTGTACAAGTGTCTGGTGTGCCCCCACCACCAATCCTGTGTAGCAATGTAGAAACAGTCAGGTGTGCCCCCCCATATCCTATGTAGACATGTAGTAACAGTAAGGTGTGCCCCCCCAATCCTATGTAGAAATGTAGTAACAGTCACGTGTGCCCCCCAATCCTATATAGACATGTAGTAACAGTCAGGTGTGCCCCCACCAATCTTATGTAGAAATGTAGTAACAGTCAGGTGTGCCCCCCACCAATCCTGTGTAACAATGTAGAAACAGTCAGGTGTGCCCCCCCATATCCTATGTAGACATGTAGTAACAGTCAGGTGTGCTCCCATCCAGTCCAATGTAGACATGTAGTAACAGTCAGGTGTGCCCCCCCAATCCTATGTAGAAATGTAGTAACATGTATGTGTAGGTATAATACCAGTGGGGCACAGATGCCCAGAGGTGGCCAAGGTAGCAGGACAGATTGTAGCATTTGTACAATATGCAGGTATGTGTGTGTTAGGTTGGTGTGTGTTTCATATTGTGTGAGAGTGGTCAGTATGTATGCATGTTGAGGTATGACCTGGTGGCCATTGCCCACTACTGCTAAGGCCAAGTCCTCACAACTGCAGTGCCAAAGACAATTCCCACCAGTATAACACATGCTAGCATTAAGCCATTGTAAATGTGTAGTGGTAATGTGTGTCACCATCGGAAAGATTGACATGGCATGGATGTTGGGCTAGATGTACAAGCAGTACACAGGGGAAAGTACCCCACACATACAGTATATAATGTGTAACTGTGAAATGGACACACCCTTGGAATTGTACATACAGATATGCATCACATTATCTGGGCCTGTAGTAGGGAATACCAGTGTCATCTTTCTGAACACTTGCAGATCTCAAAGGTGATAGGACTGATGTATTGCGAAACAGCTGATGTACCTGCACATGCCAACATAACTGGAATGCCCCATGCATATCTGTGCATCAAATGCAAGTAGTGTCTATAGCACACCTCCACCCAGCTCACCCAAATACCACCCTCAGGTACCTCTCTGGCCGTATCCCTGCTGTTGGGAATGGGTACAATATGACCCCCACCTGTATATGGCAATACCAAAAAAATGCAGCATGCAGTGCAGGTGTCCCATGCAGGTGTGGTCCTAGCTATAGGTAGCATCCTGCCAGCATCCACATCACCTGATCAATACTGATAGAAAGTATTGGCATGAACACCTAATACACCTACCCTGTCACCCCAGGGGAATATACTGTATGGCAGTCTGAGACTGTGGGACTGACAGAATGCAATGGCCTGCCACAGCTGGCCTGCATCACCATCAAATGGCCTAAAGGCCTCTGCCAAAGGCCTGTGTCTCACACATACTGCCAATGCATGTTATGTCATGGACATCCATATAACAAAATAACACACTCCACATAAGCCATATGCAAGGCCATGTGGACATACCATAGTCACATGTCCATCATGTCCCGCTGCATGAACTGTGGACCAACACCAAAACACAGCTGTGATGAGGTGACAACCTTAGGGAAAGTATCAGAGAATGTATGCATAATGTATGGAAGAGGATAGAATAATGGGGGGGTGGGAGCATGGGCAGCATGAAATGTGCAAGGTCCAACACACAGCTGTGTGCACATACTATAGCCAGTTACAAACGCATAAATTGGTGGCTACAAACCTACCCATACACCACAATAGGGGTAACGTCCTGACATATGACCCCTGCCTCTGGGTAACCTGTGTGAATCTGTACAGCTGTGAGGTATTGCCACAGCAAGATAAGGCCATACTGTCATGTTGATGGATGTACATGTATGGTATCCTCTGGCAGCACTGTACCAGGGTGCTAAACTGGATACACATACCCAGCAGCAAGTGTCTGCAGCTCCCCCTCCAGAATGGCATAACTTTCCATGAATATGTAGGCATTTGCCCTCAATACCAGACACAGCTGCATTCACCCTTGTTCCCCAGGACATAACTGTGAGCAAGAATGTGCACCTGACAGTACTTGAGGACATAAAACATCACAGTGTATAACACTACACATGTCTGAATATCTCTGCTAACACCAGTACCATGTAGCAGAAGCAGCACAGACACAATCACCTACAGTACACACTATCCTTTGTACAGTTTGACCCCATATTGCCAAATGATCTATGGATACCCTGCAGAAACAGTTTGCTACCTGTAGGTGTACAACACAAAGTTCTGCACTGGAGTACAAACTTACCTGGAATGGATCCATACATTCAATACAGAAGGGAACACTGGGCATGCTCACACTCTTAGAAAAATGAAGGCAATGTCAGACAACAGCATACTGAAAGGTCATACTGGGCATGCTCACACTGAAACAAATTAAGCCCATGTCTGCAAACAACAGTGGACCATACATACCTGACATTTGCAGATGTTAGTGCATATACTCTTCAGTATGCACCAGTCATGCTTTGCACACACATTGGATAGGAATACAGACATATATCCAAGGACAACACACTATAATATGTCAAAAGTAGACATACATAGATGTGTGGAAGAGTGACTGTGACAAAGAGCCATCCATCATGAGGCCTGTCCCACCCAGCATACAGCCAAATGGCTACAACCACATGATATGTAAATGTCACTCACTGTAGAAATTAGCCACTGGTACCTGCCAGCATTACATACTATCTGGTGCAAGTGCTAGCTGTGCAACATGACTGTACAAGGCAGTAGTCATGTAGCAGCTTAATACATATACCTGCTGAATATAACCCTGCGTGCACCTGCACGTGGTGTGTCAACCTCTAGATGAATGGGTTATGGCCCATGCACACACACTGCCCTCCCATAGCCCTATTATGACACGCCTGCTGATGTTATCCACTTAGAAATACACCTTTGGGAAATGTGTAGCCAGTAATCTCTGTGGCGTGTCCTATAATGTGTAATTCTGTACTGTGATAAACTAGATAGGTAGGAGTTCTAATCCCAGACATGGCAACTGTGTATGTGTCTCTGTGTAGGGAGCAATGCTTTTTAGGTTAGTCACACTCACTACAATTCAAATGCCCTACTTTGGCAAGGCTGCTGATGTCATTCACTGTGAAATACACCTTTGCGAAAAATGTAGCCAAGTAATCTCGGTGGTGCGTCCTATAACTGTGTAATGCTACATTGTGATAAACTAGTTAGGTAGGAGTTCTAATTCCAGACATGGTAACTCTCTGCGTGTGTGTGTGTGTGTGTGTGTGTGTGTGTGTGTGTGTGTGTGTGTGTGTGTGTGTGTGTGTGTGTGTGTGTGTGTGTGTGTATCTCTGCCCGTGTAGGGAGCAATTCACTTTAGGCTACTCACACTCATTTCAATTCAAATGCCTTACTTTGACAAACCTGCTGATGTCATTCACTGTGAAATACACCTTTAGGAAAGGTGTAGCCCAGTAATCTCCATGGCGCGTCCTATAGCTGTGTAATGCTGTAGTGTGATAAACTAGTTAGGTAGGAGTTCTAATCTCAGACATGGTAACTGTGTGTGTGTCTGTCTGTGTAAGGCACAATGCTTTTTAGGCTAGTCACACACATTACAATTCAAATGCCCCACCTTGGCAAGCCTGTTGATGTCATTCACTGTTAAATACACCTTTGGGAAAGGTGCAGCCAAGTAGTCTCTGTGATGCATCTTATAACAGCATAATACTGTAGTGTGACATAGTACTTTGGTAGAGGTTCTAGTCCCACACATGGCAAGTGTGGGTGTTTGTGTAGGGAGCAATGCATTTTAGGCTAGTCACACTCACTACAATTAAAATGCCCTACTTTAGCAAGGCAGCTGATGTCATTCACTGTGAAATACACCTTTGGGTCAGGTGTAGCCCAGTAATCTCTGTGGTGTGTCCTATGACAGCATAATGCTGTAGGGTGATATACTACTTTGGTAAGGGTTCTATTCCCACACATGGCAAGTGTGGATGTTTGTGTGTGTGTTACTTTGTCTGTGTAGGGAGCAATGCTTTTTAAGCTAGTCACACTCACTACAAATCAAATGTCTTACTTTGGCAAGCCTGATGATGTCATTCACTGTGAAATACACCTTTGGGAAAGGTGTAGCCCAGTAATCTCTGTGGTGTGTCCTGTAACTGTGTAATGCTGTAGTGTAATAAACTAGTTAGGTAGGAGTTCTAATCCCAGACATGGCAAGTGTGTGTGTGTCTCTGTATGTGTAGGAAGCAATGCTTCTTAGGCTAGTCACACTCACTACAAATCAAATGTCCTACTTTGGCAAGCCTGCTGATGTCATTCACTGTGAAATACACCTTTGGAAAAGGTGTAGCCCAGTAATCTCAGTGGTGCTTCCTGTAACTGTGTAATGCTGTAGGGTAATATACTAATTTGGTAGGGGTTCTATTCCCACACATGGTAAGTGTGGATGTTTGTGTGTGTGTTACTTTGTCTGTGTAGGGAGAAATGCTTTTTAGGCTAGTCACACTCACTACAATTCAAATGCCCTACTTTGGCAAAGCTGCTGATATCATTCACTGTGAAATATACCTTTGGGAAAAGTGTAGCCCAGTAATCTCAGTGGCATATCCTATAACAGTGTAAGGCTGTAGTGTGATGTAGTACTTTGGTAGGGGTTCTATTCCCACACAGGGTAAGTGTGGATGTTTGTGTGTGTGTTTCTATGTCTGTGTAGGGCGCAATGCTTTTTAGGCTAGTCACACTCACTACAATTCAAATGCCCTACTTTGGCAAGCCTGCTGATGTCAAATACACCTTTGGGGAAATAGTACTCCAGTACTCTCTGTGGCGTGTCCTATAACTGCATAATGCTGTAGTGTAATAAACTAGTTAGGTATGTGTTCTAATCCCAGACATGGCAGGTGTGTCTGTGCGTGTCTGTGTTTGTCATTCGTATCCTATGTGGAGGTGGCTGTGAGTGTGTAAAAGCTGGACTCATTGTGGAGTGGGTTTTGCAAATTTCTTATATGATGGCCCTATTATATGTCACAATGTCCACCTTACACGGATAACAGATGTGAAATAGCCGAGAGGCTGGGGTGGCAATCCATACTCCTACATGTGACATCAAGGCCTGGCAAATTAAGTTAGCAACCCATGTATTACACAGAGAACACTCTCAACCCATGTCTCATACACAAACACACTTGCCTAGGCAACAACTGCTATGCTGGTAGTACCCTGCATATTGTCCACAGATAGTAGCCATGGTGTGATTGCAGTGGATGGCAGAGGGCATAGCCCCCTTTCCAATAGTAAAATACACATGTACATGCAGACAGTGTGCCTTCACTATGCTCCCCACTGGATGCCTGCAACACCTGTGGTGCCATCAAATGTGACCCACAAAGGACATACCATGCCTTTTACACATGCCCTGTATGGACAGATGCCACTGACATCAAGGAATACCTGTATCATGCTATTAATGTAAGTGCAGGGTCAGCCTGCTGTCCATTACCTGTTCCCAGCACATGAGGCCAGGACAGGCAAATCTGATTATAACAATTTGTGTACACAACATGGGCCAGACACCCCAGGTACAGTTCCACATGTCACTGTACATGCATGTCGGACGTGTGCACATCCCAGAAAGCGTTCATGTCATGGACTAAAGAAAATATACATGGCAAGCTTTGAACAGCAATGGCCACACACAATAGCTACCCAAGTGACTGGATGGTGAATACAATACCCAACTATGTGGGCCAATCTAGACACTACACACCTGAGCCGCACTCCAGACCATTGTCAAGTGGCCTGTTGCCAAGGTATACCCTTCACCTAGCCTTGTATAGCCTTCTGGCACAGTCAATCACTACTCACCCATGAAGCAATGCACGCATGCATGTCAGTACTGGCACCCTGTGTCTGTGTGTGTGGTGTATGATGCTTTTGACCACATTCACACTCACTACAACCCCCATTGGCATACTGAAGCATGCTGTCTGATGTCAGACACCTCCACATACCCTTTGCCCATATAACCTCCGGATAACCCCTGTGGTGCATGTGATACCTGCACAGTACTCTCTTGTGGCAAACTAATTAGTGAGGAAGTGTATTCCTGACCCTGCCAAGTGTGTCAATGTGTGAATCCCTGAGAGAGTGTGGCTGTGTTGGTGCTGACACCTATTTATGTGGACAGGCACGTATACTACACCTACCATATCACTACCATATCACTGTTGCAGATGTCAGTCACCATCACATATATGTTTGGAGAGCTTTTCAACATGTAAGCTATGTGGCGCATCCAGTAACTGCATAGACATGTGATAGCAGTACATAGCCAGGGGTTTGATAGCGTGTACTGGTAGGTGTGTGACACAAACATGCTTAGGTTTTACTCTCCCACCCCTTCCCTGACTTATCCTTGCCTCTGTCCGCCTTTCTCACTCCCTCTCTGGTGGATGTGGAGAACTACACCTGCTTTGCTTAGGCAGCAGCATGTGTTTTGCAAATGATGCTCATGATCAGCTGATGGCCTCTGCATGAATTGCAGCCCTCCTCTAGCTGATTGCATGTGGAACAGCTTTGGTAACATTCCCATAGCCAGTTGCATAGAAACACACTCTAATATCTAGGAACATCATGTTGGTGTAAGGCCTTTTCATTCACTGTGAGCAAGACCTAGATCTGGTGTTTGGGAAACAGAATCACAGATGGATTGGGGATTTACCTCTAACACCATACACTGTGGAAACAGGCCAACACACAGGAGGGGGGTGTACCTGACATGACTACAGAATGTAAGTGTTGCTATTCTGCATTTGGAGTAAGGTTGGTTTAACAGGGTGTGTGTGAATATGGCTGGTCTATATGTTTTAATACCTGTCATGACAGTGCTATGTTTCTGAGGAAACCCCCATCTGTAGGGTCATCTGCAGACTGGGCAGTGTGTGGTGCCTTTTGTTTCTTGTGTTACTCACAGAGCACCTATCTGTGAACTGCAGAAGCATAGTGTGAGGATTTAAATCAGTACATGGTGACAGCCATGAGAGTTACTGACGTCAAATCCCTCATAGGACATATGTCACAACAAAACCTGTTACAACAGTAAATGTATGAGGTTATCACAGCAGCCTGTCAATATTGGCCCTGTGTTTGTGCCTCCAGCCACAACTCTGTCAACCTTTGTACATATGTCATGCAGTAAGAGGTGCAAATGTTCTGTACACCATAATTTCTTGACATCATATCTGATAACAAGGCAGTGAGATATCAGACTGCTACACATGTTATGTATAATAGGGGTTATATTTGAGAACATAACCTGGGCATTCTGTGGTTGTGTGTACAGTACTGAGGTCTGTGTACATATGGTGATTGTTGACAGTGTGTGTATTGTGAATATGTACCTTGGCCTGTGTGCAGACTGTGGTAGATGTCATTGTTCTTGGTCCTGTTCTATCTGATGTCACATGCTGCTACACTGTATGTTACCCTATCAGCTTACATGTTTGTAGGGTCAAACACACACGTGTCCCATACCACAGACAGGCATCAGACTACACTGTGTAGTGGCCCAGTATATGTAGGGTTAGTGTGTGAGTGGCACATATGAGGATGGTGTTGATCAGATAGTCCATATACTGTAATATTATGCTAGCTTACCATATGTGGCTATGGCTGTGTTCACACTGGTTGTGGTTATGCACTTTTACACAGGTGTCTGTTACTCTGTGCTGTGACATGCTTGTAGAGCCTGCTATATATGCAAGTACATGTGTAGTCCCCCATAAGAAATGTAGGCCAGTGTTGCTACAGTCTGCCTGTAGCCTGCACAGTGCTTTGTTACATGCCTAGCAGCTTAGTGTACTTAGCCAGTGTGATGTTATGTCTATATACTTGCCAGATGTACTGTTGCCAGGCCACCATAATAGTCATGCATGTCAGACAAAGCAGTGGGATGCTGTACAGATGTATGTCACTAACTGGTGGGCAGTATGTGGCAATGGCACATCTGTACCAGTGGTTATTATGTGTCAGGACAGACAGGGGTGTGTGAATGCATAACCTATGGGGGTAAATGTATACCAGTATTTACGTGATACACCTATCTACATGGCTGTTAACATCCACATTGTCATGCTTGGTCCACAAGTCTTGCACTAAGGGGTTCTATGTATACCTCTGGACTGACCGGAGTGTCAGACTGTCCACATTTATTGGCCATATCTCTGCTGTAGTCCACAGGATCATTACTGTGCTAGCAGTGATACTGTACTTTGATGTCCTTCGGATGTCTGTCAGTAGCCAATGGCGCACATGTTAAAAGCAGATGTGACCTCCCACACACAACATGTCTGTGAAGACAACCCCTATTACAGTAGCAATAGTCTACATATATACCTGCAATACATACCTGACATTCCCTTGCACTAAGAGGTTGGGACTATTGGGGCTGAGGTAGAGCTTGACTCCATGTTCAGGACATATGGTGAACATATATCTACATATAATTATCCATATATCTATATTAATATATGCACATATACATATCGTCATACATAGCTTTATATGTATATGTACATATACACACACACATATATATATATATATATATATATATATATATATATATATATATATATATATATAAACACTCAGATATATACATATACACAGCAATATATGTCTGTACATATACAGATAGAGATGCATATGCTCATATGCATATGGATATCTACATATATATATATATATATATATAAAAAAACAACGCCAAACCCACACAAAATGCGAAAAACTCTTGACCCAAGTACTGAAGAAAGGAACAGCAAATAACTTTGTGTCAAAATACTTGTCAAAACTCCATTCAAATAGACCAATATAAAAGAATCCAAAGTTCCGTATTCAGCGAGCCAGGAAGAACTCAGCAAAATTCAGTGCAAAAAACAAGTTTATTGATGTGAGCGCTTTCGCGGTCCTGCTGCTTCATCAGACATACTAAAATAACCAAACAAAAACATATAAATAGTCAGATTTTAAAAAACGTCACTTCCTATAACAATATTAACAACGTCACTTCCACAACAACAATGAATGCATATTGTGACAAGTTCATCATAGCGCTAATGTCAAGCCGCTAATGCATTATTAAAGCATGAGAAACATAGTAATGTATTAAAATAAATTCAATATACAGAACACCATAAGAACTACTAATACAGTAAATACTAAAAAATGCTATAAAATCACTAATATTGGTCAATGGAATAATACTACACATAGGATCTATTTGCAAAACTAAGAATGAATGACCTGCAATTTTGTTCACAAAAAATAATGTAATATGATGCAAAGATGTTATTAGAAGTAATAATGATGGAAGATAAACTACTTGATGGGTCTCATTTTTAACAATGGTCTAACGGAGACGGACTCATTGAGACCTCTTCCTTGATGTGAAGCTAGGCGAAGAATCCATCTGGTTTCCGCTGCTTCAGTTAAGTTAATTAAGTCCCCACCTCTAGGATTAACTGGTTGAACATGTAAAACATGAAATAAGAATGTATGATTTTCATGAGTTAACATGTGTTTAGATATAGCGCTACAGTCATCATTTCTTGCAAAACAATAAAGGTGATCTCGGATGCGCTCTCGTAATGACCTATTTGATTTGCCAACATAAAACTTAAAACAAAGTTGGCAAGAGGCCACATAGACAATGTTTCGTGTGTTGCAATTAGCATTGCATCTAATCTCCCATAGTCTTCCATCATTTGAACTTCTAAAGAACCGAGAAGTGTTATTAGAAGTAAGATAAACTACTTGATGGGTCTCATTTTTGACAATGGTCTAACGGAGACGGACTCATTGAGACCTCTTCCTTGATGTGAAGCTAGGCGAAGAATCCATCTGGTTTCCGCTGCTTCAGTTAAGTTAATTAAGTCCCCACCTCTAGGATTAACTGGTTGAACATGTAAAACATGTAAAACTTGAAATTGTTAAAAATGCTGTTCCTTTCTTCAGTACTTGGGTCAAGAGTTTTTCGCATTTTGTGAGGGTTTGGCGTTTTTTGTGAATCACATATAAAAGGAACCGCAACCAAAGGGCCATCAACAGTAAATGTTGAAGAGACTTGCTTCGGCACTATTGGTCCATTACATAGTGTCTTGCAAGATTTAGTTAATTCACTTTTGTCGAACGATGACATTGTAATCTTGGACCAGGATGAACTGGATGTGAATAAGGAGATTTTAGCCCGACAACTGAAGAGGGACATTGAAAATAACCTCTTCAAGTACAAATGACTGCAACACCAGAGGCACCACTTGGAAGCGAGCCTCCATTGTAAGGTTGTGCCTAGAGGGCTTCGTATATTAAATATGCCCACCTATGGGAACACGTTTCCAGAACTATTACTCAAATGGCAGAGAATAAATTTACAGGCCAGTGCAGCTTATATGGAATTGCTGATAGACTTTTTCAAGCCTATTGAGGCTGAGCTATTAGCAAGCATTGATGATCAACAGAAACGGCTCATGGATATCATTGGCAGCAATGGATCTGACCTGTTTTTACAAGAATTATTAGACCATACTAACCGTTATGGTAATAATTTGCTTATACAAAAGAAAAAGAAACTATTAAGGGACAAAAAAGACTTTGAAACCAACAATGTTTTTGTTTGTCCCAAACACAATGCTCCATCGAGGTCTAATGTCACTAGTGGAGTCAACAATGCACCTTCATATGCTCGTGCTGTGTCCACAAAATCACAAGAAGCCAATAATGGAAGCAAGCGGATGACCAGTGAAGCCATTCCACTACCAACATCGGTTACTACAGCTCACGCAGAAGAACCTCATATAGAGATTACTAACACTCCAAAGTTGACCACTTCGGTCTATTTTACACCTGCTGAAGTATGTCCGGCAACATCGGTTCACCCCAAAGAGGCAACCATTCGCACCAGCACGGTGGTGCGACGTAAAATCTTGACTGATCGACCACATAACAACGAGCAACAGGATTTTCTGAATGCTCCTCTGCCTATACGAATGGGCAGGAAAAGGGTGTTAGAACACGAACCACAGCGAACTGCGAAACGACGCGATTCAGATGTAGAAACGAATCACTCTATACAGAGATGGGTCCAGCCCCGTTAGTGTGGAATATATCCAGTTACTCACTTTCCGCTGCTGAACTCTCTGTCTTAAACAAAGGACTATCATTTATTCCTAGCAGCAAGGCTGATATCAGTGACTACATCTTAGCCATTAGACTATTTCTCAGGAATGTAAATTTGAGAATTTTACATAATGGAAGCTTGAAAGAAGGTGAGCATGTTTTTAAAAACAAGAGCTTGGCCAATCCCCATTTGCGGCCAAATCTTGAATTATTTTTGAAAGGCGTTGAAAAAGATCTTTACAGTGCTTTTTCATCAGTTTATTTTGATGCTACAGACAATTTAAGTTTATTGGAACTTGCTGCACTTAGATCCTTAAAAGCCAATACTGACATTATTGTTCGTCTGGCCGATAAGGGAGGCCGTATTGTTGTCATTAGCGCTATGATGAACTTGTCACAATATGCATTCATTCTTGTTGTGGAAGTGACGTTGTTAATATTGTTATAGGAAGTGACGTTTTTTAAAATCTGACTATTTATATGTTTTTGTTTGGTTATTTTAGTATGTCTGATGAAGCGGCAGGACCGCGAAAGCGCTCACATCAATAAACTTGTTTTTTGCACCGAATTTTGCTGAGTTCTTCCTGGCTCGCTGAATACGGAATTTTGGATTCTTTTATATTGGTCTATTTGAATGGAGTTTTGACAAGTATTTTGACACAAAGTTATTTGCTGTTCCTTTCTTCAGTACTTGGGTCAAGAGTTTTTCGCATATATATATATATATATATATATATATATATATATATATATATATATATATTGACAGTAATAGGTATAACAGAATAGATATGTATGCACATATAGTTATAGATATCTACATATATATCTACATAAATATATATGTATGTGTGTGTGTACATACGAAGAGATGTACACATGGCCATGTATATGTTGCACTATACAGATGTGACTACAGACATATGTATGAATATACATGTGTATGTACATGTAGATATATGTTAACCTATTATATGTATATATCCATATTCCTGTCATGTGTAAACCTCACAGTTGTGTATACCCTCCCAGATGTATCTCACCATATGTATCTGCTATGTGTACATTATGATAAAACAACATATGTGATGCAACAGTCCTATTAATAACAAGTGCTACACAATTGTGGAAGTAAAGGCAATTGTTCAATAATAATCAATATGTGTATTGATAGATATATTGGAAAAACAACAGCTGTCTTCACAGTGGTCATGTCTTAGTAGTTAAGTGTTGTGACTATAGTGTACAGGGTCCTGGGTTCAAGACCTGCAAGGGCTGTTCATTTTGTTGCTGGGCAAGAGAAGGGTTGTCGGATACAGAGTGGTTAAGGCAGTTTTGAGCAGCTTTAAGTGCATTTGCGCAGGTTTGTGTGAAGGTAAGCGGTGCTAAGCTACTGGTAAACGTACTGGCACTTACTCAGTTTAGGCTTCACTTACCAGTGCGCAAATCAGCTTAGCTGTTGTTGCCAAGTAAGAGTGTGCGTGTATGTGGATGGTCTACATCATGTTGCAGGTTATACACTCCCCAAAGGGACACCTGTCCATGTGACACAGGCAATAACTGTTATACAAACCTGTGACATGTGTTCAACTGTACCCCAGATATGTCACAGCCATGGTGTTACCACAGTGCAATACCCCATTATGGAATGTGACTGCAGACCATCCTCGTGCTGACATATGTACATCTACATCACAAATGGATAACATTATATAGACCACAATCAACCAGTGTTACTAACAGCTATAATGCATCATTGCTGGATGGCTACACTACCTGACATATATGCATTACACTTTACTCCTGACAACATGTTACACTGCAGTACTGTGGTACACTATATTACAGTCACCGTCTGCATCAGAACCATATTAGCCTGTCCCTGCATCGATGGTATGGATGACAGGGATGTGGCACAGGCATCATCATATGCCCAGGGTGTGTTGTTGGTTTTCCAGAGGCCGAGGGTGGGCCATACATTTGACACCATGTGTGCGGGTGAGGGGTGTAATGAGGTGAACTGGGCATGGTGATGTGGTGTGTGTAGGTATAGAGTTGCCCATTTGTATAGTGTGTGGGTATGCATGCACACAGTTCTGCCATGTGGATGCCCTACACAGGTGTTTATGGACAGCTGAAGACCATATCTGGCAGGGTGTGCAGTTCACTGTGTCCATCCATGTACACGTGAACTGTGCCTGCCAGGGTTTACATGGGCATGTCCAAGTACAGGCCTCCATGTGCTACTCTCACCTGATGATAACAAATGTCCACTGGAACCAGGTCCCTCCTAGGAGTGGCCAGGACCACATGCTCATGGCCTGCTGTGGTGTGGTGTGGACAGCACCCCCCCACAGTGCCGGGGATGGTACTGCCACTACAGGAGCCCCTTGTGTCCTAGCACATCCATGTTGACTGCCAGCTGTTGGCATTGCTGGCCTACGTCCATGGCACTGTCGCCGCACTTCCACCACACGTCCAAGCACGGATAGACCATGGTCGATAAGGGCCATCAGCTCATCAGACCATCTATCCATGAGCTCAGTTAATGTGCGGATGGTACCAGACAGTTTCCAGTAGTTGTCACTTACAGATGTGAGGGCAGCCCTCTGCAGCCTTCGGCCCTATCTGGTGTAACATTCCATATGTGCCTGCACTGCCATGACAGCCTGAAACGTGCACCTGCTGGTAACAGCTGTATTGTGTCTGCCAGGGGCATGAAGGCCAGTGGCCCTACCACGAGCACCCTGGCACATCTGCCTATGTGGTGCCCTGCTGGACATCCAGCTATGCCTGCTGCAACCAGACACAGTAGGCATGGTCACTACACTTTCCTGTGCACTGCCACAAAATGCCAGCTGTCCCTCTGCTATGGCCACTGGTGATGGGGTATGTCAAGGCACTGAAACTGTGTGTGGGGTTGGGGTGCGTAAAAGGGGGATGTCAAATGATGGCATTGTTTTGGCCCCTGACAACCCTACCTGTGCCTCAACAGTATTATCATCATCTCTGGTGTCTGTTTAGACACCAACATTGCATTTAAGAGGGACCCTGACCCACCTCGCCACCTGTGGGGGAAAACAATAAATGCACTTTAAAACCTGTACAGCATTACAAAACAGTACACACACACACACACACACACACACACACACACACACACACACACACACCACCTTAATACCTACCTGTCCCTGACTTTACAGACAGCCCCGCATATATTTTCATGTGTTCCCCATCCTGCATCACACTTGATAATATAAACTCATTGATACCACTCATTAATGTATCAGTCCTCTAAATGCCTAGACAAGTGATCACAACACAAGACCTGTTACTACATTACCTGCCTGACCTGTGTGTAGTGATTTTAGATGGCCTCATTGCTGCCATTCAGTGTTCACCCTGTGTATGTCCGAACATCATGAGCATGGCCCCATATGTGTGGGCTACTATGTTCACTCCATAATATCATGCACTGGAGTGTCATGTGTATGTATTGCTCAGTACATGCCACATATGCTGCTCAATCAGCCTATCATGTGACAACTGTAATATATGGATACACTCCCTGGTGTTGACTAGTAATTCCCCAATGCATCTGTAGTGCTGCATGTGTGGGTTGTCGGTCACCTCTCTGCTGAATGCGATATTAAGGGTATACCTGGTGTCTACCTTCCCTCTCAATGCCTGTTCCATGCTAGAGACCTTATTATACTATCAGCTGTCCTGTGATTACATACATGGCAAGTATTCCTGGTGTGTAATGTGGCAGTCCATGTCCATGTACTGCACGATCCCAAAGGAAGGTACTGCTGTATGAACAACCCCACAATCACACATGTGCATACATGGCCACCCACACAAACACACCCTCACATGCATACATGCATCCTACGTGTATCAACCTCCCTCCACTTCACCAGAGTGACCTTACAGACAAACTAACTACCCACCAGGATGCACACACACACACACACACACACACACACACACACACACACACACACACACACACACATACAGGTGAGGTTGCAGAATGATAGTACACACAGCCCTCCTATTACCCATCTGTCAACATGCATAACATATGGTACACAACAGCATGCAGCACAGCTATAGTCAATCCATGCTAGCAACAGTATACATGTGTGTGATACATGTGCTGTGTCACTAGGCGATGGCCCTTCCCCTGGATACCACTGCACCCATGTACACAGTATTGCTGTGCACCTGTTCTGCACCCTGCCATGTACTGTGCACCACACTCCACAGGTGTACACCCTAGTGCTGAAAGTGTGGTACTGTGTCAGTTATGTCAACTTTCATGCTCACAGCCCCTATGTTTTTCAGCAACACATACCTGGGATGATATGTGGACAGATGTCATTTGTGAATGCCTGATGTCTGATTTACAGCTCTCAACATCAGCGGACCATATATGACCAATCCAATACTATTACACTGACAGCCATTAAACCATACCATGGCTATGGGGGGTGTACACACCCTTATTGATATGACACACCCTTCTTTGATCTGCCATGGGACCACATCACCGCATATATTAACAGTACATGAGCCTGATATGTATATATATGTCCTGTAATTTCACATGCAGTGTCTATGGAATGTGTTAGGTGTGCAGATGCTGACCGTGATGCATATACTCCATGTGAGCATAGGTGTGCACACCCTTATCATGGTTTGTTGCACCTATTGTTATGTGTACTACAGCAGTCACTACTCCTGGCAGGGGTATACTAGTGTGGGCCATCTGCTTTACCAGTGTATGTTCAGTCTACCCTACACATGTCCCCCTAATCTGCATGATTGCAAGGTCTACTCATGTGCACATCCCTTGGTGTTCACACACTGCTGTCAATATTGGTGTGGGGGTAGGATTATGTCTGCCACAGTTCCTAAACCTGACTATGTGCAGATACACCCATTCTTAGCATCCTTAGGATCCCTGCTGCAGTGCACTGGTGTGTCATGCTGACACACACCCACCTTCAGCCTTTTTTGCAGATGCTTGACAAGTAAGGCCTACACGTGTGTCAGTTTGCAGTGTCCCATACACTGAACACCACATGTTACAGCCTAGTCCTAGCTGATAATGTGGACCACAGTAATATGTTATGCCATAGTGTAACTCTGCAACAGTTGCCATTGTCCTACAGGTATATACACTGGGGTTGCACTGTATACAAGTGTTGTTTCGAACATGTCCCTGCTGTAGGCCATGTCTCCCATCATTATATCTTACCGAAAGAAAGTTTAAAACCAGGATATATGAACATTTTTATAAGATAAAAAGGAAAGACAACAAAAATGCTCTTAGTAAACACATTTCTGAAAAAGGTCCCACTCATACTTTTGTATTCACTATTATTGACCAAACTGATGTTTCTATCAGTGGAGGTAATTGGAAAGCACATTTGGCCATTTTGGAAAGTAGGTGGCAGATTTTATGTGATGCCACTACCAGCCCTGGATTAAATGATTTTATAAGTATCAAACCTTTCTTACTGTTGGAATGACCCGCACCATGTACTTTTACATTTTACATTTTATATTTTACATTTTATATGATATTACTGTATATATAATGAGATACATATTGTTACATATTTATACAATTGTTTATTTAATTAATTCATTTATGCACTAGTATTCACAATTCATTATTCATTATTAATTAGATTGTATAGGAGACAGAGGTATTCTTTTTTAGCATTTTACTAGTTTATTATTACTGTATCCAGGAGGATGTAATTATTATTATTATTTATATACATTTATATACATTCATATCTCAGGTCTGCACATGGTTTTCACAAAATATTATTATCATGATGATTATTATTATATATATATTTTATATATATATATATATATATATATATATGTTTTTTAATGCAACTGTTCTATTTGCACTTTTTAGCTTTTAACATTTTTAAAATAAGCATCTTGTTTTCTCACGTTATTTATTATGTATTATTATTAGGTACCTCAACCTATGTTAGGCTTGTATTGTTCTCTCTTACTTATTTATCTATTTATTTATTTGGCAGCATGCGTCTTTGGTAGGCTACCAGATGCTTAGTAATTAATTCATATTCATCTTCACAGCACACTGTTCCTTTAGGGTATGTTCATAGCCCTTTAAGTGTATTATTGAATTTTGGCGCCTAAATGTTTTTAAATAGGTTAATTAAATATGTATTCTTGGTTCTGAGGAAGTCTGTCGAATTGCAGATGAAAGTGCTTAACCAGAGTTAACTGTTATTCTTGTTGGAGCTTTGTTCACGTTTGTCTTTAAAATAAATCTACAGTTTTCATCCCGTTGTCCGAGCTGTGGTCTGTTGCGTTGGATTGGTCTCTGCATCTGGAATTGTTCCCATCATTATGTTATTTCCTGTGGACACATTCCACAATGAGAGGATGTTAGTTATCTTGCAGGTGTCTGACATACCCTTCCAATACCCCATCATGGTCACCACTGTGATGCCATGCATTTAACAGCAACAATATGTGCACATGTACAGCATGCATTCAGGGTAGGTGTGTTAGATGTGTGCATGGAATATACCATAGCCATTACATGCCCGGTGTATTGGCAAGCATCTACATAAACCTACATAAGAGGGTGAGAAATGCAAAGTCAGTGGCCACACCTGTGGCATTGCTACAGGGTGGGTGCAACATTACAACACATCAACAGTACATGTCCACAATACTACCACATATGCACATCTGTTTATCACAACTATGCAGCAACAAACTATATCTATGACATGTCAGATATGCATGATCTACCTGTACAGATGTGGATATATATGCAATAGTGGTCTACTAATGTGCCCTGTGGCCTTACCTGCATGCTCCTCGGCCGGTGTGTGGGTAGCACCCACCTCCACAAAGGTGTCTGGCAGTTGATGGCTATGCAGACGAGCAGGTACCGCAAGGCTGGCTAGGAGCTTTTCTACACATATCAGTGGGGGATGGATGGCATGGCTCCCCCCTGTGGCAAGGTGATCCCCCGGACTGCAGCAGCATGCCGACGGGCATTGCGAAGCAGGTCAGAACAATGATGCTGGACCTGCTCATAACTGCGGTTGTGCAGTCCGACATCATTGACCCTGTGGACTAGGTCATTCCACAGGGCGGTCTGCTCCTGCTGATCATGGGCGGCCTGGCCAAACAAGACAGGGTAGTGCTGGATTAGGTGGTTCACCACAATGTCGTTCTCAACAGCTGAGTACTCTGGAAGCCTTCCATGGGACATCTTGCTTGAAAGACATAAAGATGGACACAGGTGTGAGGAAGTCATGCAACAAGGTTACCACACTTTTTAATACACATCACTGTCACCCCCCCCACCATATCAGTGACAACAAACTGTACACACAACTGAATAGGTATGGCTACAGCTTACCTACCAGTGGGGCAGATATTGTATTGTACCACACTTTGTGCAATGTGTTTGTAGCCATGTTCCCTGTGTGGACACTATCATTGCTGGCCTGTTACAGACTATTCACCTGCATGCCATTGTCAGGGCCACTATGGTTCCATATATGCCTGTGGTGTGTTTGTTATGTGGTTGCTGCACATCTGACATTCTGTGTTATTGGGGTTATCTATGCATGCTGTTGGACATGTTCCGGGATTGTGTAGACTATTACTACCAACATATGTTCTATAACGGTGACACAAGAGCATGTATATGTACTATTGGCCAGCAGAACCACCTCTCCAAACTCATCTGCCCATGCTACCAGGCCACATCACACGTGCACCCTGGGGGCCTCCTCATGTACTGGTCCAGCAATACCTTCAGGTGGAGCCAACTCAGGGGATGTTGACCCCCCCCCCCCCCGGGGGCACACACAGACATGATCTTGTCCCCTAAGGTCAGGTCTAAGGTCTGTTCCATAACGGGCTCCACAGACACATGTGGGATGTGCTACATCACCTTGAGATACCCAGTACACATTCACAGGGCCCACGTGCTCCTCCTGCTCAGTCTCCAAGCCAGGCATCTTTGGGACTTGGACTGCTGTTGTGAGTAACAGTGGGTGGGAAGCTTGTTCCCATTGTGTCCATATTGGGGCCCATGGGTGGGAGGCTTGTTCCCATTGTGTCCATATTGGGGCCCATGGGGCATCCACATCACAGACCACACACACCATCCAGGGTGTTTACCCACCACATATGTCACATACCACCCCTGTAGGCTGTCCTATATATCTACCAACTCTGACCACCTCCACAACTATCCCTGCCATACTTCCCAATATTCCCATTCCATACTTCACAGACAAGGGCAATGCAGTCCCAACAAGGGGTTCACATGTGACATACCCATTCATTTTGCACACACTGACAGCTGTAGATATCTGTATGTATTGCTATGTGCACTGTTCCCTCGCACATAGCATGCAGCACTGTGGTGGTAATGTAGGTGACAGGTATTTCTATACATATATGTTTGTGTGTGTCTGTATATATGTAGACATGTGCATACAGGTATATATCTATATATACCTACACATGGGTATCTGTATATTTGTGGACATACATGTATATATATATATATATATATATATATATATATATATATATGTGTGTGTGTGTGTGTGTGTTTGTGTACACATATACATACCTATATATGGGGTACATTCAGACATCATGTCCACAATCTCACAACACCTTCTTGCACAGCTGCACTGTTCTGCCTTGCTACAACACAGACAGGTGCCACATATGGACACAGCTTCACATTAGGGGGTTATACGTAGGACCAGATTACAGGTAGCCCTATTACACACCTATGGCATTCCTGCATGCTACAATACAGGTTAACCTGAGTATCCTGCAAGAGGTGGGCTGTGGAACCCACGTGTCCATCATTATGGCATTACTTCCACCACCAGCTATTGGCCACAGTAATATACATACTTCCCATTACACAACACACACTATGATAGCTTACATCTTATCAGTCATTGCTACTCTGCACGGTTGACGGATATGGCCTACTACCCACAGGGACAGACTCTATTGTCCTTAGCAGTTGTCCAGCTGGACATCATTACAACAACAACACCTGATGGCACATATAAATCATTCCACATCATCTATCCCATTATTATGGACCAAGTACTACAGTCAATTGCATGCATATATGCTTCACATACCTGTTCTGGGAATTAAGTCTCTTCTTGATAACTTGCTGGATGTTTTTTTTTTTTTTTTTTATGGTTTTGCCTTTCTGTCACTCTCTCTTTCACGGTCTCCCTCTAGTAAATGGATTGAGCTGCTTTGAATAGATTGCAGCATGGATTTTGTAGGTGATACCCATGATCAGGTGATGTCTTCTGCACCGATCAGTGTCCTCCACTTGCTACCTGCATGTAGCCTGCTGTGTAGTACTTCCAATTACCACTGTCATGGCAACCAACTACTATAAATCCCTACATTATGTAGCCATGGTCCCTTTACCTTTCCTGTATGGTGGACATCCTTCCTGTGTGTGGGCAGCAGTGTTACAGACAGCAGGTAGCAATACCTCTTACAAGAGAACCTGCACACTCAGGTCAGCTGCATATTTATAGGGGGTTCCAGAACTACAGACAGAGTGTGAGTAGTGTTGTTGTATGCATTGTATAGCAGCAGTGTTACAGGATTGTGTGTACATACTAGTTTAACTTGGAATGCAGTCTGTCTGCATAGCTCAAAAACTGTGGGCCTAGCCACCTGACGGCCAGAGGTGTGCCTATTATGTTTTGTCTGTCCACCACCCAGGTCTTGTGTCAAATATATCACTGACAGTGTGTGTGTTGAGTGCTATCAGTACATGGCTATATCCATATCTGTTTATAACTTCATATTCCTGACTAATGGTATGTTGCAGACTATCCTGTAACACCAGCGACTTGCTTAGTGTACGACAACAGTATTTTACATATGGGCCTGTGTTCCAGCCTCTGTCCTCCACCTACATACTAGGCTTTGTACATATGACATGCTGTCAGGGGTTGTTATGTAGTGGGCTGTGAGTATGCCATGCTGCCATTCCTGCCATCAGTCCACTGCTGTTGTGGCCCCCACACATATTGTGAGGTTGGATCCATATATGTGTGGGCTTCATCTACACAATACATGTGTGTCCTTATGCACTCCAGAGGCCAGTGTATGTAACAGTGGTATATAGCCCTGTATTATTCAGTCTATGGAGGGGATGCACCATAACTAACTTAGGCTGTTACAACATGTGGGGGTATCAGGGGTAAGCTGCCTTTAGGTATCTGGATGTACACTACCATGCAATTTACCTTGGGTAAATGCAGGCCTATTGCTTCCTGCCATACAGACTGTTCTGTTTGTCAGTGTGTTTGTGATGGTGTCAGTTATGCTTTGTTATGTAACACATACATCCCATTGTGTCAGCTGAGGTTTTTACCCCCTAGGGATTGTGTACAGAGTGTACTTAGAAGCTGCTGGACTATATATCTGCATTACTTACTGTTGATTGCATGTTTTCCTGTGGGCCAGTTTGTCTTTACTATTGTACTACTTGAAGGCCTCGGCCTGGACAGCAACATATGTCAACCTTTCCAGACTACTGTATTAATATAACTGTTTCACAGTTTCATTACTCTGTTTATTTGTATGTCAAAGTCTAAACAGCTATATGACATGGCATATACAACTGTAATAGTACACAAATAAAGCTTTCCCATGTATGCACACCTGTGTGTGGTGTTATATCCTTTGACCTCTCTGTGGGTATATGTTGCAGGCAACAATTGCCATTTATATGGGTGGCTCATACAGTGTCCAGTTGGTCAAGTGGCTGTTCCGCATTGTGTGCACCTTCTACATATGTATCATCTTATACATATCTGTGTGTGTGTATATGTGTAGTTACATATATATCTATATATATGTATATATACATATATATGTATCAGCATATATGTGTCTGTGTATATGTTTCTTAGGAATGTTGATTGCTTCCACAATGTACATTCCCTATGGTAGCCAGACTGTACCGCATGATATGTTACTGATACCAGCCTGATATTATACAGGTGGGATGGAGTACTGTTAAGATCTTGTGCCCATGTTGTGTCAGGTCCTGGTTATGGGATTTGCAACAGTTGGTATTGTATTGCAGGGCAGATGTGTTTGGCTGTGGGGGTGGGGATATCTATACGTACAAGATGTATGTTGTTTGGGCCCCCTCACCCCCATTAACAATGCATGTGGACATATATGTTTTTGTTATGTTCTCTTTTATATCTATCGACATATGTCTGTATATACCTATATAGATATATATATTTATGCTTACATATATTTATTGCTGTAGAATGACTGTGCTGGATGATATGTTTGTGAAAACATCGGTGTTATTTATATCTGATGTGGCTTAGTGGTAAATCACTTTGGCTGTGGTGTGCAGGGTCCTGGTTTCAAGCCTTGCAAAGGCTGTTTATTTTGTTGCAGAACAAGGGCCATTGTATGCAAAGTGATTAAGGCACTTTTAAACAGTTGTAAGCGGATCTGCGAAGGTTTACATGGAGGTAAGCACTGTTAACTTCCAGTTACAGTTTCTTATACTCAGTTAGCTTCTAAATTGCTTAACCTGTGTAGGCATTGCTTACCCCCACACAAACAGGCTTAAACCCACTTACTGCTGCACCATGCTAATTTCTTTAAAAGAAAAGAAAAAGGGTTGATAGGAAAGTGGTGATAAAGGGGCACAAAGAGGGAAAGACAGTAGGGAATATAGCTAGGGATGTGCAAGAGGGTGTAGGGAAGGTCCGTAGCTGACCATTTCTTCTACAGTAACAGCTGTGCATATACACTGATTTGGATGTAGATTTGGACACTCAAACCCCTGAGAGAGGGGTGAGGACAACAATAATATGTTTGATGCCAATTAGACAAAATTACATGTGTTCAGTGGACACGTGTGCAAAATGGACAGCTATGTATGGGGCGATAATTTTTTTTGGGAACAGATTGCCCTTTTTTTTCAGGTGAGAGTGGGATATTGGGGAGGGATAGTAGATATATTTGGGGAGGTAGGTTGGGTAGGTTAACAGACAAGACAAACAAGAGGTATACAGGAGCGGTATATAACACATGTAGGGGGTAAACATCTTGATGGGGAGGGGTGTTGGGAAATTGGAAGCCCATAAGCCCCCTAGTGGAAACAGTGGGACTGTGGTCCCCACCCATAGGCAGTCACCACTGCACCTTTACAGCCCCCGAAGGTGGCTTTGCTGGGGGCTGCGTCAGAGAGCCAGGCCAACCCTCTAGTCACAACACATGGCCCTCGAGCTGGTGTAGCAGATCTCCGACCTCCCTGCGGAGCTCGCTACACACCATGACCCGGACCTGGCGATGGGTGTCAGGTTCCTGTCCATGCCTGCTCCCAGGGGGGCAAGCCCCATCCCCTGAGGCAGTTCTACCCGAAGGTGGTGCAGGTCCAACGGACGAGGAGGACCCGGGTTGGTCCCCAGATGTGCTGGTGCCCGGTGCCACGGCCAGCTGAGGTGGGACAAATGAGTCCACTGGGACCCGCATTCCCATACATGCTATGGTGTTTATGGTTTATCAACATATGTGGGTTAGTAATAGTCAACACATTCCAGGATTAAGTATAACAGCATGCATGGATATTCCCATTAACCCAGACACCAGATATGGAACAGGTGCATAGCAAACGGAACACAGGCATATATGGAACCACAGTGGTAATAACAACAGCATGCAGATACATTGATGGCACCATGCCAGCAATGTTGGAGTATTTCAACATAGCACATGCATAGCAACAGATTTATATAATTACCAAACAATAGGGCATGTGTCCCAACATTACAGTGGAGTCATCACATACCAATTGAGGTGGGTTTTTAGTGTATTGCTGGAGATATGGTGGGGGGAGAGAAAGATGTCTATTAGCAACTAGTATATTCCTGTAGTTCACATTACTTTCCTAGTCAGTGCTGTTATCTGTACCTTACAAGTATTACTACACTACCCTATTGCCTTAGTTTGGACAGTGGTATGGTTGTTAACAACTATATACATGGACTGGTTTTACCTGTAGTATACACCTTACCTGGTATACCTGTGGAGAAATTGTTTGTTAACACTAACTAACAGTTTCTACATATACTACCAGATTCGAGGTTGATGTTATGCAAATACCTGTCCATCTCTTTTTGCATAGACTCTGGCCATGTCTTGACCACATGCAGGTGAACCGGGACATATATAGACTATTGCCCTCTTCAACCTTTAGTGACTTACAACACTCTTATACAGGATTTCCTAGACAGTTATATTATGTAGCACAGTGTGGGTGACAGTGATGACTAATACCTTATTATCCATAGTAACTACATCACTCAGAATGCCATACAATAGCAAAGTAAACAGTACCAGTACAGGGTATCATTTTTTTATTTCTGGGCACAGTGTTCGTATCTGACAGACCTGCAGGAGCAATGTTTTTAGCACTACCTGAATGTTGCCACACAAAGTACCAGATTCCACATTACTATTATGCACATACATCTCATTCTGTTACTGTACACACTATGGTCACAGCTTGACAACATGGGGGTGTAGATAGGACATACTTGGCTTATTACTCTCATAACAGTTTGGGTAGTTACTAGAGTGACATCTGTGTGACAATCAGTTGTATTTTTTTTTGCTGCCTATATGTCTAGGATCATCCCATTGATTTCTCAGGGGACAAAGTGACAGGCAGCAGATATGGGCCAATTTACTGGACATTCTGGACATATCTGTACAGTTGTGGGGTGTGATTCTGTATGCAGACTACTACCACTCCCAGGATTCCAGCCATGGGTGTATGTGCTAAAAATTCAACAGTTCACATCTCAGTTGTGTGTTCTATTCAGATTTTGCTGTTTGTCTTTTCACTGTTTTCTGTCTATGTCTCTCTCACTTGTACTAAATGACTTCTGGGGATTACACCAGTCATATACAGACATTCCTAAACATTTTATTTATGTTGCACAGTGTGGGTAACAGTGCTTAATACAGCAGTACTATTAAGTGATTGCAAATCTACATTACCATATGATACCAGAGTAAACAGATGCAGACCAGCAGTTAGACCTTTATTGTCAGGCTATTATGCTTTTATTTACATACAACCTATATGAGACTCTTCCTGCCATATTCTCTGGTGTATGCAGTACTTGCCTTAAACAATACAGGTTTTCTACAGGCAATTGACTTACTACTACAGTTAGATTTATTTCCTATGACAGTACATGCAAGAGTATTACTAACCTGCCTCGCGTCACAACCTCTCCAAGCGATAGCCATGGACCTCCTGGTTCACAGCCCACTCACTTGCAGCTGTGAAGGACATAAGAGGAATAATCAGCCATACCTATCCATAATATACATGAGCTGGCAATTATTAAACAGGTAATGGAGTGATACTTACACACTACTGAGACCTCCCCTGCTGTCCTAATATACATGAGCTGGCAATTATTAAACAGGTAATGGAGTGATACTTACACACTACTGAGACCTCCCCTGCTGTCCTAGCTTCTTGGATCCACTGATCCAAGAGATCCCCCTTTCGCTGCCTCAGGTCAGCATAGTGATGCCTGACCTGCTCACCAGTTCAGGGTATGCCAGTGACACTGGTGAGGTCACAGACGAGATGGTCCCAGGCTTCCGCTTTATATTGGGAACCCTGGTACTGGCCCTGCAGCAGTCTCTGCTCATTGTCTTTGATAAGGAGTCCTGCCATGACTCTGGACTCCTGGATGCCCCAGCGCCGTGCCCGAAAGAGCACTCCCTCTCCCATTCCTGACAAGGTGCCTGCAAGGGGATGCTACAACCAGTTATGAGATGTATTCCCACCTGTTGGGTTTAAGTAGGGCCAATTTCCTGCACTTTGTCGTGATTGGATGGTTTTGAAAAGGTTAAGCTATGGGAAAACCTGCTTACCTAAGGTTGGCATTGTTTAAAGGGTATACCACTGGGCAAATTGAGTTAGCTGGCCTACACATTGCTTACACCTACTAAGCTGGCCAGTGCAATGCTTAGCGTTGCTTAATATTTACTTTGCATTCTATTTGCTTTTTGGCATTGATTTGTTATTCCTTACATGTTATATATATGTCTGGTATCCATGATTCATGTGTACATACACTGTATGGGGTCCTTGTGTTTAATAGGGGCTTCAACACTCTATTACAATTACACCTCACATCTGGGCTTACTTCAGTACTCCAGTTCACATATTTATGTTATGTAGTAGGTTATAGAACATATGACTGTATATCTGTGGACTTTGCAACATTATGACACTAACACCTCACATCTGCATTTAATGCAGTAGTGCAGTTCACAAATATATGTTATTTAGTAGGTTATGCAACTAAAAATATTGGTCATAATGTGATTTGACATGGAAAATGGAATGTGCTACAGTGGGACTCAAACCGGGAATGACTGCTCGTAAGGCAAATGGTCTGCCCACTACACTATTGTTATACTGCTTTATTTGCATATATCTCGCTTTTTATCCTCTTCTGCCATTTAAGCTGCATTAACCGTAGCTAAATGATGGGCAAACCCACGCAGCTACGGTTAAATTTTATCTGTTTCATGCAAAAATAAAGTATCTTTATATTTTTTGTGTTTGCTATTGCTTTTGTACACATGGGGGATGTTGGTGGGGGTATGCATACACCTATGAGCAGTCTCGCTCATTCTTTTCTTTTTGTTGTTCTTCATTGTAGGGACATGTATATTCTGAGAGCTCTGCTCTCAGACATGCCCCCTGCACTCTTACACACTCCGTGTAAGATTAGAAACTCAGGCAGCGTGCCTTCATTAATATGCATGGTGCACTGCCGTCCTGCTCCTAAACTGCCACTTCCGTGCAGGACTAAGCTAGTCCTGCACGGAAGAATAGTAAATCTGGGGGTATATATTTCCCATTCTGAAAGAGGTATGGGCCTCCTCTAAATTGATTACATGTATAGATCTGCAGTCGTAGGACTGCATACATATCTGCTGACCTCAAAAGACCCAAACTTAGTGAAAGTTTTAAAACATGAGGAGAAGAAGTCTAAGATGACTTCCCTGCTTAGTTTAGCAGAAGCATATTGCTATCAAGTGGGAATGGAAATCAAATCAGAAGTATAGAAAAATCAGGCAGCAACTGAGTGCGCCAAAAAACAAAAGAAAGAATATAAGGTGAAGCATCAAATGAGAAGTCAAGAAATGTGGAAAATTAATAAATATAGTTGTAAGTATAGAAAACTATTGGAACAACCTCATGTTAATCAGGATCAAATACAAGAATGGTTAAGAAGAGGTGAATTTAAACCAAAGACAAAAGGTTAATATTGGCGGCACAAAATAGTGGACTGCGTACATGTTGGTTTACAAGGTCCATTGAACATGTGGCAGAAACAGACAAATGTAGATTTTGTAAAAGAGAATTGGAAACAGTTGCACATCTTGTTGCTGGTTGTGGTATATTAATGGCAGAAGGACTGTATACTGAAAGGCATAATAATGTGGTAAGACTGTTGCATTGCGGACTGTGCAAACATAATATTTAAGTAGAAAAAATAAAAAACACTCATTTGCAGGTCCTTCTGTCCATAGCAAAACTGTAACAAAGTATCCAAAAACAACAGGAGGACACAGGATAGGCTCCAGGTTATAAAACTTTAATCTGGCACAAACACTTTCACATCTGCTTCTTCAGGTGCATAAAAATAAACTGAAAACCAGTCAAACATTTAAACATCGCTAAAAGTATTACATGACAATAATTCATCACATGACTACATACAATCCATTACTATGGAGTATTAAAGCTATATAGTAGCCACAAAATAACTAAATGCTAAGAAAAAATCCTAAAATATATAGTAATGGATTGCATATAGTCATGTGATGAATTATTGTCATGTGATTCTTTTAGCAATGTTTAAATGTTTGACTGGTTTCAGTTTATTTTTATGCACCTGAAGAAGCAGATGTGAAAGTGTTTGTGCCAGATTAAAGTTTTATAACCTGGAGCCTATCCTGCGTCCTCCTGTTGTTTTTGGATATAATATTGAAGTAGTTAAAAACATTGGAAACATGAGCCACAAAGCACTATAGAAAATGCTGAAGTTTATTTATTTATTTTTATTTTATTTTATTTTACATTTGCTGACCGGGAGAGTCCAACTGGATTACAAGTCCATTTTCAGTGGAGGCCCCGGGAGAAAAGCTCCAAGAGAACAATTTTTTTTACAAAACATAGTTTTAAGGACAGACTTTTGATATACAATTTCCATAGAAGAGACTTTGACATACATATTAACTAACAGATAGGATACATTGATTCTCTACAATATAATATTACATTTTAGAAGATATTCCTAAGTTTAGGATTCCTGTGATAGATTTACTATCAGAGTAAAAGCAGAGAGACGTAGAATAAGGCTCCAAGAGAGCAGATGATGCTCACTATAGTTGAGAAGGATAACAAATTCATTCACTATATGTCTTTGCCTGGTTTTAGTTGAGAATGATAACAAATTGATTTACAATATGTCTTCTCCTGGTTTTAGTTGCTTATGGAGAGCTCAACATTGCTGGGGTAGTTTTCCCTAACTTTTGGAGAGATGGGATGAGCAGTAGATTAACAGTTCTAAGTGGGTACAGTACTATGATTGGTTGGCTTAACAGAGTTACTTAAGTTAGGTGAAGTGTTCTAATAAGACATTAGCCGGGGGGGGGGGGATACAGGAGCACAGTCGATTATTCAAAAAATGAGTTTTAGCAAGTTCCTTGAACTGTGATGGGGATTTGTTGTCAGTTATGTGGGCAGGAAGGGAGTTCCAGGTTTCTGCTATACAGTGGCTGTAGACAGACTTACCAGCTTCATTGTTATATTTGGTTACTTTGAGGAGGTTTTGTATGCTAGACCTCAAGAGCCTGGTGGTTGTATAGGGTTGCAAAAGATTTTGTGAGGCGGGGATGTTTTCAGAGTTATGTATTATTTTGTGGGCTAGTGATAGTTTATTGAGTTGAAGTAGTAGTGGTAGTTCTAGCCAATTGAGTTTTTTTAGGCATTTACAGTGATGTGTTCTGATGGGAGAGGTTGTAGCGAATTTGGCTATCTTATTATAACAACTATCAGGTTTGTTTAAGTCGGATTTGCAGAGATTTGTAAGCACTGGGGAGGCATAAAGTAGGGTGGATAGTAGGTGAGTCCTCACTATTGTAGTCTTGGAGTGGTCAGTGAGGAAATTTTTTATTGCGATACAGCAGGCAAAGTTTTTTATGTGCTTTTTTATGGTTATAGAAATATGTAGGTCAAATTTAAGGTGATTATCTATTTCAACCCCTAATAGTTTGGTATGATTTATGGGGGTGATTGTGGTCTTGTTAAATGAGGAGATGAAGAAATAATCAGTGGGAGGTGTGGCTCTGTGGAAGCTAAAGAGTACTAGCTTTGTTTTACTTGGGTTCAGAATGAGCCTTTGGTTTGTAATCCAAGTTTCTGCTAGGGAAAAGCATTCTTGTGTTAGGGAGTGAAGGATGTCAATTGAGTTGGCTGCGCATATTATGGTGGTATCATCTGCATATTGCACTATCGAGGCTTTAGGAATACTGTTTGGGAGCTGATTGGTGAAGAGGGTAAAAAGAAATGGCCCCAAGGTGGAGCCTTGGTGTACTCCTAGGGAGACTGGTAGGGAGGAGGAGAGTTGGTTTTGCCACATAACAGCTTGTTTCCTTCCCTCTAGGTAGTTATTGAACCAGAAGATGGCAGGGGTGGTAAGGTTTAGAGTTGCTAGTGAAATGAGGAGTTTATTGTGGTTAACCATATTGAATGCTTTGGACAAGTCAAGGAAGGTGGCAGATACAAGGAGTCCATTGTTTCTGTGAGTATTGACAATGTTGGTGAATTCTGTTAGTGTGGTGGAGGTGCTATAGAAGGGTCTAAAGCCATGTTGTTGAGTTGCTATTAGATTATTTTCTAGGTGATATTTCATTAGTTGCTTGTGTATTACCCTCTCTCAAATTTTAGATAAAGGATGTAGTATGGCTATAGGGCAGTAGTTATTGAGTTCCAGGGAAGTTCCCCCTTTATGTAGAGGGATGATATGTGACATTTTCCATAGCTTGGGTACTATACACTCGGAGATGGATCTGTTAATTAGGATGGAGACAGGATATGATATGGCTTCTGCAGCCAGGTAGAGGTATTCAGCGGGTAATTTATCTGTGGCTAGAGGTGTTGATTTGAGCTTGCGGAGTAGTTTTTCAATGGATTTGGTTGGTTCTGGGTGGAAGCTGAACTTGGGGCAATTGTTAGTTGGGGTGGGGGTGGATTTGCAGGGGTGGGGATGTTGTCATAGGGTTGGTTGTTTGCAAGGGTCTGGATGGTTTCTGTAAAGTATTTATTAAATTGAGTGGGGATGTCTTCTTGGTTGTTATCTATTTTTGGGGTTGGGGTAGTTGTTTTACCTGGTTGTAGAATACAGTTAATTGCTGCCCAAAATTTTTGTGGGATGTTCCTGTGCTTATCCTGCAACTTTTGGTAGTAAGATGTTTTGTCTGTTTTGGTGAGTTTTTTGGCTTTGTTATGTAGTTCAACGTATATTTGTTTGTTCAATTGGAATTTACTGTTGAGGTAGTTGGTCCAGGCCTTGTTTCTTTTTTGAGGAGGGATTTTGTGTCTGGGGATAACCAGGGGGCATATTTAGTTTCAATTATTGTTGTTCTGGAGGGGGCATGATGGTTAAGGGTGTTTAAGAAAGTAGTATTGAAATATAGTACAGCTTCATCAAGAGGTAGGTTTTTTAGGGGGGGGGGGTCCAGTTGCACATTTTTAGGTTGTTTATAAAGTTGGAGCGGTTAAAGTGTTTTTTGTTTCTAATTAGGTGTTCAGATATTTGGGTCAGTTGTGGTGATTTAGATCTGAGTAAGAATGTGGCTTGGTGGTCACTCAGGGTGTCTGGTAGACACCCTGCTAGGGATATCAGTGATGGGTGGGATACGAGTATACAATCTAGAGTGGATTGGTGTTTGGTTCTCTTGTCTGTTTTTTTGGGGGAAGTGATGAGTTGGTTTAGGCCATGTAGGTTAATATGGGAGAGTGGGTTATGACTGGAACAGATTTGCCAGTCAGTATTACGGTCTGCTAATACTATGCTTTCCTGGGGGTGGGGAGTTAGATATCCATTCTAGGAGTTTTTCTGTAAAAGGGATATTGTTGCCTGGAGGAATGTAGCATCCTATGATGTTGATGTGTTTATTATCATTAAGTTTTAGTTTTGTTAGAGTGAGTTCAACTTTATCGAGGTCTGGGGTTGTTATGTCTACTTTCTCAAGGATGAGGTAAGATTTATACACTATAGCAACCCCCCCCTTTTTTACCTATTCTATCACTACAAATTATATTGTAACCTGGTGGAGTGATTTCATTGTTGTGGTTGCCTGGTTTAAGCCAAGTCTCTGTTAGTATGACTATCTCAGGTTGATAAAAGGAGAGTAGTGCATGAAGGTCGTGGACTTTGTTTAGTATACTTCTGACATTTAAATTTAAAATGAGGAGCATGGATTTGTCTCGGTGGAGCAGGGTATCATTCATGTTGACGGTTGGGGCTCCTAGATTTTGATCACTCATTACCAACAGTTCAAAAAATAGATGTGAGAAAACCAGAGATAGTAGTCCATGAAAAGAAGAGAAAAGTAACATCGAACATTGAAATTGCTACACCCAGTGACTACAGTGTCTTACGTACAGAGAGACACAAAGTCATAAAATATCAGGATTTGCAGGCAGAAATGACGGCAATGAGAAAGAAGGATATCTAGACAGTTCCAATAGTACCAGGAGCAATGGGGCTTATAAAAAAACATTACAGTCGTACTTATACATGTTACCAATACATGTAACTGTATGAATTGCAGAAAGAGTCAATACTGGGCACATTGCGGGTGCTGCGAAGAGTACTTCTGGCTAGCATCAAAGATTGAAACAATAATAATTTCATGAACTTTAATCATACTTTGACTTAGGAATGGGGTCCATTTCTATCATGATATTAGAAACCCAAAAGACTTGAAGAAATAAAAAAGTAGATGCATACTATATGAACATTCTGGGTGATCCTGATGGATTATTAAAGAACAGACTATTAAGACACGATTATTAGTTTCAGAATGGAGTTTTTCTATAAGCTATTAGCTAGTGTAATCTGAATGGTACTTTGACTTTTTGTTGATCTTATTATAAACTGTTTATGTTTCTTTCTCCTTTAGGACATATATGTTTGCATAGACAGCATCTGACAGCAAATTGCTATATTACTGGATAACTGCTATGGTATTTAATGACAAAAATAGGTTTATTCTGTTGAATGGATGGTTTTATTGCCTGACACCTATTTGTTGACCTCAAAATCCCACTGTCTGTAGCTAACTGATGTAGATGACTGATGTGACCAGGCAGGAGATTACAGAAATATTAGTGATTTAAAGGCTATGAATGAGGCTGAAGAATTCTAGTTAGGGATGCATACCATCACTCTGTTGTAGAAGGTCATCCAAATGGAAGTATGGATAAATGAGAATTTCAGCCCTCATCTGGCTGTTGCCATTTCCCAAGTTTTTTGTTATCCATTTATCTAGAATCATAGGTTTACAGGTAATTACTAGGCTATTGACCCATGAAGATCTTTGGAAGGCTAGCCATACATGTCCATGAAGTTTTTAGCCCTGATATTTTATGTATGAATAACTCAGGGATGAGCAGAAGACTTTTATTTTGCTAAACTGGTTGTTAAACTATTGATGGATTTGTGGTTTACCATCCATTTGTCCAGATTAAATAGTATAAGAGAGGTACTTTGCTTTATGAGAAGAGGAAGGCAATTCCAAAAAAAAGTAGTATTCCCTGCAATACATATCTATACCTCCAACATGTTCTAGTTATGTTGTAAAAGAGATTGAGATGTCTTAAGCAGGTGTTTATGCCCCCAATGGACATATGAATATTTAGTAGGCCCTACAGGATACAGTTTGTTGAGGCCCTGTATGCGAGGCAGAGTTCACATTTCAGTAGCTGGTATGACACAGAGAAGAGCGACAATGCTTTCAGATGGTCTTCATAGTTTTTATAATTTAGATCCTTGATTTTGTTAGTAAGAAAGCATTATGGGTATTTAAGTTGAGTCAGATGTTTGGAAAGATATATACTGAAGGGGATATTTTATTCAGTGATTGGCTTGATGAATGCAGAATAACGTGGAGTGATCACATCCCTAGACATGGATGCCATACCCTTAGTAAAAGGTTGTGCAATTCAAAAGCACTTTCTTGTAGTATCGGATAGATGGTGATTGAAGTACAGTGCATTTTTTACATAGGTTCTCAGGTCCCTAACTAATGGATCAATTTTTAGGGGTGTGTTGTCAATTTGATAGCTACAAAGGACTTCTTGCTTGCTGAAGGATACTGTTATATATTTCTTGGCATTTAGTTTTAGTCCATAGTTTTGACACTAATTACTGGCTTGGGATAGACTTTCTTGGAGAGTCTTGGTATCCTCTGGGGTGTTTTTGATTGCACCAACTTTACGGTCATCCATAGACTTGCTCAGCCATAAGCCCTTAACAGTTGTTTTGACCTCTGGCAAGTAAATTCCAAAGAGGTGTGGTCCAAGGATTTAAACTTGAGGTACACCACTAGTGATCGGTCTTTTGGAGGAGGTACTTTATGTGTGCGCCAATGTGATATCCAGCAAATTACATAGTGATTAACATTTAGCTGGGATGGTTTATTTATGATACCTGAGTGTAGTCTGATGTCCAATGCTTTTGTGAGATCTAGATATAAAGTGTGTACTGATTTTCCCTCATCCATTACTTCAGTAACCTTCTTGAAGAAGTCAACTAAATTAAATAGGCAGGATCTGCCATTGAGCAATCTAAACTGGCTTGTGCTGAGATTTTTTAGGTTACCTATGTCCTTATTTATTAATTCTATAATTATCCTTTCCATAGCCTTACTGTTGAGACTGATCAGACTTATGGATATATAATTTCCTGTGTCCACTGATGCCCCACCTTTGCACAACAGGATGACAGTCGCTGTACTCCATTTATCTGGCATAGAACCTGTTTGGGGGGTGACACTTAATGACCTCTGTAGGAGTCTGACAAGTTTTATTTCAGACTGGACAGTAAGCAGGCCAGTATATTATCTGGTCTCATAGAAGCAGTGTTATTGGCCTTAGATAGTGCTTTGAGGACTTGTTCTTGGGAGATTGGAGGGAGGGAAGGGTGTACATTTGGATAGAAGATCTGGAATTGTAGAAGAGAGGGGTGAAGTTAGAGCTAAATTTATCTGTTAGTACTAGAATGGCTATATCTTCCAGGTCTGACTGAGTATTTCATATCATTTACTATTAGCTCTGCACAGTGCCAGGCATTGATTCTAAGGTTTCTCACATAGTTAAAGAAGGCTTTGTGGTTGTTCTTTTCTCTGGGTAGCTATTTTACCTCATATCTTACTTTTCTTGATTTTACCAGGGTCCAGAGTTCCCTGTTAAGTTTCACAACAGCTTTTTTGTATATTGAGAGTTACATTTCTTTTTATATGCAATGATTTTTTTTCTTTTGCTATAGAGTCTGTTTATATTTGGATTTCACCTTAGGGGTTTATTTTTAAATTTGATGTTATATTACTTAGGAGGGGACAGATGCATCTATGCAGCTATTCACATGTTTATAGAATCTGAAGGTAAAGGATTCCGGATAAGCAGTGGGATCACTGGGTTAGAAGGAGATGTTGAATTTAGCCAAGTCATCACTTAGTTTCAGTAGATTAGCTTTGGCATAATGTCTAAATACTGAGGAATTGGAAGATGTTTTTACTTGAGTCATAACTGATTTGTGGTCCGATTTGACCAGAGAGAGAGTTGTAATTGGTATGGAGCAGAGCTGTACCATTTTAGTGAGGTCCAAGTCCAGGGTTTTATCACCCCTTGTTGGTGTGCAGACTACAAATCTTAGGGCATACATATTAGAAGATGTATACGTCTCTCAGTTAATGGAGTGGTAGTTGAAGTCCCCTAGGAGAATGGTGGTTGGTTAATGCTTAGGGATGCCATACTAGTTAGGTAAAAATTATGGGCCAAAGGGGACAGAGAAGGGGTCCTATAGTTAGCCATGATTTGAGAAAGGGTCTTGTTAATGTTAAGTGGACATGGAGGAGTTTGAAATTGCTATCTTATTTAACTAGTGTTGGAGGTGAAGTTTTTTTTTGCAAACATGGTAGCACTGCTGCCTTTAATGCTTTTATCTAGTGAGATTGGCCTGAACATGCAGTAGGCATTGAAACCCTACACTGATGTAGCGCTGTCAATGGTCTTGAACCAGGCAATGTTTTGCAGGGTAAGCAATACTTGTAGGGAGTGGAGTTTTTTGTTAAGGCTCCTAAGCATTGGGAGTACTAATGTCATCCTTGGAATCTGGTGATTTTTGCTGGCCTATTTCCCTTCCCTGCCTGCCTAGCACATGCTACAACTGGCTGGACATGCAAAACTACAAAGTGATCTGCCCTTGACTCCCAAGGGCATGCACTGAACCATCTATCCCACCCTCAGCCTGATGCCTAATCTTCCTGGTGCCAGTCTTTCCTAGAACTCCACCTGAGAGACATCAGCACATACTCTCCCTCAGGAGAAGAACACCCCATCCTCCCAGCTAACTCCGTCAGGCACTCAAGCCACTAATTAAAACTGGGTTGTAGTCTGGTTTTCATCCCGTTCCCTCTAGAGCAGCAAATCCTACCTATTGTGTAGCATCTGTAAGAATATTTCAAAGCCCTAAAAAACTTTTATTTTAATTATCTTTGTCCTGAGTTATCTTCTTTGTTGTCTACCCTGTTTTCATTTTCTACACTGTTCAGCAATTTTAAACATTTTAATTAGAAAAAAAAGTATAAAATAAAATAAAAAAAATGAAATTTCTGTACTGGTTACTGGCATAGTTTCAGTATTTTGTTATGTTAGTTACACTGTGGGGCATGTTTTGACAGGCCAGTTAAGAAACTGCATGCCAGTGGCATCTTGATGCCATGGATTGATATCAGTGACTTAGAAATATAGAAGTGATCCTTGGGGTCCACAGCTGAGAAAGGAACTAGAAATGTGCTTCATCATTAAAGCAAGGTACAAGCAGAGTGTGGTATGTGGATCAGCAAACAAATCGCCCTTCCATTCACTAAAGACACAAAATGTCCAAACAACCCAAAATTCAATATTCCAGCCCACTCAATTTTAAAATGCAAGTTGGGAATGTGAGCAGAAAAGTACTGAAGTACCCTATATGAAAACGTACCCTAGTTCAATTACGAAACCTGCTTCTCTTAAATAGCTGTTCGCTATTTAATACTTGTTGCTTCCGAGTAAAGGGAATTAAGCTAAACATTGACCTTTAAATGCTCTGATTCTGTTTAAATGTAATTCTCTGGCACATCTTCAATGGAAGCAGTCACAAACAGGCCCTAATATAACCTGCAAAGCATTGTCAAACCTGTCCAGTTAAGTGTGGTGTACATAACCCCCATTCTGGCAGGGATTTGAACTGCAGGCAACCATATGATTACTGCCGTCTTTTGCATCAAAACCAAGGGTGTACGAATTGGTGTAGTTGTTGACTCTCTCAATACATGTGCAGCCATTGGCACATGGATTTCCTGCATGGTCATCAATATTTATTTCACAGGGAGTACCAGTAAATTCAGGAAGGCAAATGCACGTTAAACCTCTGCCTAAGTCCACACAAAATCTATCATTAATGCAAGGACATTTGATGCCTTTGTTGATCTCTTTCTCACAGTTTAAGCCATAGTAATTTGTAGGCCAAAGAAAAGTATTGTCTCCACTGTAAGGACTTTTGATGCATTTGTTGATCTCTTTTTCACAGGTTGAGCCATAGTAATTGGTGGGCCAAAAAGAAGTACTGTCTCTACTGCTCGTCTCCACAGAGATGCCACTGTTAACACAGGTACCATCAGCACAAGTCCTGGCACTAACCTCAAATTCCTTACCATAGATCTTTGCAGCTGTTGTCATTTCTGTATAAGTTTTGTTTAATGGATGTACAGAATTTTTGGTGGTTATATCTATAGTTATTTTTTAAATTAGAATTGTATTATTTCTTACCAAGGTTAACTTGCTTTTTGGTAAATTATAAGTTCTTTAAAGTGCTGTAGGTTTTGTGGAGGTTTACACTCTGCCACTATTTCCATGTTTTGTCTCTGTTTTGCATGAGACGTCTACTGTGATTAGTATAACAATGGCCAAAGATTTTGATCTCTTCCTATGTAGTGGGGCAAGATTGTTTAGGATGCTTAAAAGGTTGAATTGAACCTTTCTACTGTCTCATCTAGTGGTAAGACATCTAGAATAATCCAGTTAACTGAGCTCAGAGCTGCTAAAAAAGATTCAGGGTTACATTTTGAGATATTACGAGTATTTTTGTATGCTTGTTGTTTTGCATGGTGAGTAATACATCTGATAACATATGTACGACAGTGACTGGTAAGATATTCAAGAAGGGTTCCTGATGCAGTGTAGTTGCAAGGATCATAGACCAGAATCTAGTCAAGAATGGGACTAGTGTCCAAGGATTTGCTATAGTGAGAAGAAAAAGTAATAATCTGTTTGAAGACTTGAAGATTCATGCTAGAAGATAGATCGTTAGAAATAAAAGTACCCCAGTTGATGTTGACATCACCGAGGACGACTGTTTCATTGGTAATATTGGGTGAGATCCAGGATGTCTTCAGGGGTGGATATATTGTTTCTAGGTGGGATATATAGAACAATTATACAAAGGAGTTTGGGATCATTTACTTTTATGTAGGAGATAAGTAGCTCTACATTACTGAATATGAAATATTCTAATACAGTCTGTTTACAGTTTTGATGCCCTGTCCTTAATTTACTCTATCCTGTGCATGTCCTGTAAGATTTCTGCCAATAGCCTGTTTTACTTTTTTCAAAGCAGTTAACCAGATTTATTAGACAGGATCTACCCCCTAACAAAGCCAAACTGCTGCAGGTCTAGGCTGGTGAGAGTCTAATGTCATAGTTAATGAAGTAATTTATAATGTACTATGGGTTTGCATATAAGGCTCACCAAACTGATGTTTGTAATTCCTGAGGTTAGTGGGGGGGGTCATCCTTGTGGAGGGACAGCACCACTATTGTGTGCCAGATTTCATGAGCAAAGCCAGAAGAAAAAAACTTAGGATGACCAGCTGAAGAGGTGTCTCTAACTGACCATTAAATAGCCAGATATATTATCAGATTCCATGGAGAAAGTATTTTAGTCTCTGAGACCACCTTTAGGACATGATTTTTGGTATGATGCGGTATATGAAGGCTTCAGGAATAAGTGGGCTTTGGATACTTGTTTCCAGGATTAAGTTAGAACTGAATTTGTTAGCTGGTATTTTGACAATGTATACTGCATCACAGTAAGTGGTGCTGTCTTAAATAGGTTCTGAGCAATGATGGGTGTTATTTCTTAGTTACTTAACACAGCTTAAGAAGGATTCATAGTTTTCCTTAGCTTCAGATGCTGACCTCAGCTCCTTCCTACCTTGCTTGAATTAACCTATCTAATTTGATGTTAGATTGGCCTTACCCATCCCAAGATTGATAATTATATATTACACCTAGTGAAAATAAATGGAATCATACTACAGATAATTTGAGGAGACCCATGCATAAGATAATGTATGCAGGAGTTGCCTTTGTCCATTAGTATTACCGGGGCAGTCCTGGGGTATATTTTCTGTTTCCCATGCATAGATCCAAGGAGCACTTGAGTATGGAAAGGGATGAACTCAATTTGTGTTTAGAGGGAGTCTGTCCCAGAGCAGTGGTATCTCTGTGAGATATACCTGTCCATCCAATCCATTGTGCTGATGATGAAGAAGAGGTTTAGATCCCTAGACTTAGTATTTCTGATGCCATTTGACTTGCTGATGTACAGTAAATCCATCAGTACTTGGTCATAGGATGCCTTGTATTCCAAACACAGGTCACCTCTTAGCAGCCTGTAGAACACAGAGTATAATGACAGGACATTGATTATGTAGGACATATTGTTTAGGCCTTGTATCCTTTTAGTAATGTATTTCTAAGGGCATTTCAATAGTCGCATGTGTCTGTAAAGATACATGGCATAGCGAACATTATACTCAATGATTGGCCTAATGAAGGCTGACTAAAAGGAGACAATGACATCTCTAGGTCTAGACACAATTCCTTTGTGTATAAGCTGTGCCAGATATTCTTAATAGTTGTATTTTAAGTTATTAGTCAATTTTAATGTTATCCTTGATTTGAGTCTCCTTAGTTCTGATGGATACTTTGATGAGTTTTTTTTTTTTTTTTTTTTTACCTTTTATTATAGAGTTTATTTATGTTAGAGGACCATTGGGGTGGTTTACTTTTAAACTTCTCATTATTTTTAGATATGGTAGGTGCTGTCAGTTCTATACATTTGTCTAGGTGGACATAGAATTATTTTGTGTAGTTCTCTGCTGAGGTGATGCTAGATGTTACGTTGGAATAAGTGAATCTTAAAACTTCATCTTAGAATTTAATGAGATTTGTACATTTGAAACCCTTGAATGAAAGATTGGTATCTTCAGGTTTAGGGATTCTAATAGTGAAGGTCACTGTTTTATGATCCAATTTAACCAGGGAAGGAGATACCAGGGGAACAGTACATGAAGAAGTTGTATTCATAAGGACCAGGTTAAGAATATTTTCCTTCTAGTAGGTTTATTAACAATCTGTTCCAGGAAGCTTTTGTTTATGAAATCTGAGAACTTTTTGGCATATCTTACATTCTCCTGATGCACCCAGTTTATTGATGGGTAGTTTAAGTCTCCCAAACTTTCCTAAGGTCCTGGGAACCATGGATGGTGACAAATAATACTATCAAGACTCTAGGCAGCCAGAGGGTATGCAATGCATCAAAATGAAGTTCTTGCACTCCCTGAACTGCCAGTTGCTCCATAATACCCATGGCATTACTTATAATGTGTCCATCCATCACTTGGGCAGTGCATATAATTAAAACATATAGCACATATTCAGCCTGTACCAATGGTCCCTGTAAAGGGACTTTCCACAGGGTTATTTTTCAGGTAGGTATACACACACACACACAACACACACACACACACAACACACACACACACACACACACACACACACACACACACACACACTAGATAAACAGTTCTAGTGACCCTATATATTCAATGTTGGAAGCACCCTTGCAGGTAGCAGATATATATAATATGTTGCATGTTCTATACCGCAGACAATGCTGAACATGCCCTTGAGTACCAGTTTATGACCCAGATACACAGCTGCCAGATCACACAGAAAATGGCCTATAACACAGCCCTTGCATAAACCAAAATGTAGTGCAGCATGTGTTCAGGCTACTGAATGGACATTATTATATTATCAATGTGTAGACACCTCAGAAAGGGCACTGCAATACATTTCAGATACATGCAACAGAATATCTGTTGTGTGTGCTGTGCTGTGCTACACAACATAGTATTGTACAAACAACTGAAGCAGAAGATGAACATCATGGCAGGGCCTGCCATGCCAGTTGGAGTAGCAGTAGAAGGACAGGGTGGAGAGTGGAGTGTTGGGCGGGGGGGTTACACGTAGCAGCAGTTCCTCTGCTGATGCAGTGGTGTGCACAGTACATAGCACCACTGGCAAAGAGGTGGTGTCTGGTCTACAAATATAAGCCATGACACAGAAAACACAGAATAGAATTATGTATGTGGTATCACGCCCAGGATATGCAGGGCAGTGCATGGACTGGCAATATCGTACATCAGACACACTCATACCCATACAGGTATAGACTGTGCACAGTCAGCATTACTTGTACAAATATTGAGGAACATAGTGAGAGGTAACTGCAGAGCTATAATATAGGGTAGGGTCATGGGAGGTGAACACAGTAGACACATTCTGTGAGAATTTGTGGGGTTTGTGACAAAGGTGGATACTGCCAGCAAAGCTATCTGGAATTTTGTAAATAATTATATGTCATTTGTGAATATCAACATGATTTATATATGATTCTTGTGTTACAAATATATTAGAACTGTATGTCATGTCTATATCAAACTGCTGGTACAGAAGGGTGTGTTGGAAATGTTTTTGAAAAGTACTGTTTGAAATGTAACCACAGGGTGCCCTACTGGAATAGAACAGAAATGTAAATGCACTATTGTAACTGTATATATTTTAAAAGTGGAAACTAGAATACAGGAGGTTAACTTCAGAAAAATAGCTGAAATTAAATTACTTTATGACTATCTAATAAAAGATTATATCTTTCAGTTTTCAATGCAGCCAGAGACAGGGTCTGTGCTGAGAAGATTTCTGTATTGTATTTGGAGTGAACTAATTGCTACCTCTGAATGTATGAAGGAATGCAATAGTTTTATAACTTTCAGCATCTGCCAAAGATCTGAGGTCTACATATTTTCACAGGTAGATGCTAAACACTGCCAAGCTTCCAGCAGAGGGGGTTTTCACATGGGATGGAGTCAGATGACAAGAAATGATGTCATTCTGCAAGCTATTCCAGCAGTAATATTTGAGATATTAATTTGAAAGGTCTCTTAGTGAGACAGAGAATTTTGTATTCAGTCTTGGACCTGATAAGAACCAGTCACCATATCTGCCTTACTCTGATAAAGTAAGTTTCTGGGGAACAGTATAATTCTCTTGGATATAGTCAGAAATATAGCAAAGCTTAGTTTAGATATTTTTATGTATTTATTAATCTGTCTTGCAATGTTGTTTTAAATATTTCCTGTGATTTTGAACACTGATATCACTGTGATTATATAGTGAGCATTTTTTTGTTCTTTTATTATTTATTATTAAATATATTTAAACCTTTCATTGTGGCTGATCTATCTAGATATATTTAAGTTTTGAGAGTACTTGTATATTTATTTGGTGACACTGTGTGGTGGGCCATTCCTAATAGCCTTGCTCTTGGTCAAACTACCATTTGTATTAATATTAATATTACACAGTAGGATTGGTCACCTTTGTTAAGGAGTTGGCTGGTGGCAGTGATAACTACCTTACAGTCTGGGCAAAAGGAGCCATAGCTAGTAAACGTGTGCCAGCCTTTCCTAGGCGTGTGTGTGTGTGTGTGTGTGTGTGTGTGTGTGTGTGTGTGTGTGTGTGTGTGTGTGTGTGTGTGTGTGTGTGTGTGTGTGTGTGTGTGTGTGCACTTGTGTGTGTGTGTGTGTGTGTGTGTGTGTGTGTGTGTGTGTGTGTGTGTGTGTGTGTGTGTGTGTGTGGGTGCGTGTGTGCATGTGTAAATCAACCTCAAAGAGTGTGTGTGTGTCAGCTATTTGGGCAGGGACACGAAGCACTGATTAGACAGAGGGGGTCTTGGTTTGGCTACCAGGCTGAGATCTCAACTCTACAGCTCTGCCAGTGGGGAGTCTTGTTGAGGATCTGGAGAAAGAGGGAGAAACCTTCCCTGGCCTGACTGGTCTCTGTGTGCTCTTAAGGGAAATTGCACTTGAGGCAGAGAGCTACATCTGGAAATACTGTGTATGTACCTGTTATCTTCCCAGTGTACGTCTCCCACTGGTGCCAGTGGTGAGCATTGAGGCTCCTTGACTACTGGTCCAGTGGTGGATCATCACAAAGATCATGGATCACATGGTGGTGGAATGGAGCTACTATGACACTGGTTCTATCCACTGGGAGGGTTTGTAGTTCTGAGGCTTATAGCAGTCTGTGACTGTAAAAGAACTAGAACTGGAGGACTATGTGCATGCACCCTGATGGGGTTACCTGTGTGCTGATCCTGATAAGCGCCACTGTTCATGACCTGGACAACACTCATGAGGGGGGTTGGGAGGCTGTGTGAACACGGGTGACCAGGAAAGGGAAATGAGACCATGCAGGTGTAGCCTGATGAGTTATCTGAGGTGATGAGACAGACAAATGCTCTTAACTCTGACTGGTGGTGGAAGGCTGTGTGCCCACAGGTGACATTAATGTTTTCACAACAACAGTCTGTGTAGTCTAACTTGGAATGACCTGTGGCTGAACCCCTTCACATCCAGACCCACACATAGCTACAGACCACATGGCAGTTGCAAGGTATTTCATAGAGACACATATGCAGGCCATATTTGCTACCAGTGACCTCAGCAGCATTGTGTGTTACCTGTTCCTATAGCCAAAATTGTCCCCAAGCACTGGCTCTGATGGTGGCTTCTAACACATGCTACTGCTGATGTATTCCTAACATGGCTTCCATTGCAGACTATAAATCATAGCACAACTGTGCAGTTCCCTCATTTTATATGCTTCTGAATTGTGCCACCATTTTTGGTTACTTCATTCAGGGTTTCTCACTTACATGCCATTCTGTATGCATTCACTTAAGCTGCATAGTGAGTTATTTTGACTATTGTTTGGCCATGCGTTTTGTGTCTTATAACTGGCCACACTCTGTGCTTGGCTGCAGCTCTTCTTGTTTGTGGAGAGCAATGCACTGACTGTGTATGAACCCCAGAATATATACTTTTAAGCCTGCTTTTGTCATGTCATTAATATACTGTGTGTTTTAAGCCTGCTTCAGTTGTGACATTTGTATGGTGCACTATACTGTTAATTCTTATGCCATTCACACCAGCAGGGTCCTTTATATCCAGTTAGTTATTTTACTACACTGTATTATGTTTGTGTGATTTTAAGCCTGATTTTATTAACACATTAGAATGCCATACAATGCGTTTTAAGTTTGCTTTACTTGTGCTATTTGTATACTGCACTGTACCATTGTAACAATGCTAAGTTTGGGTACTACATTGCATTGTTTAAACCTGCTTAAGTTGTGGCATCTTTGCCAGCAGTGTGAACGTATCTGCATTAGTTCCTTTATACATATTATTATTTTGTACTGAGTACTCTGTATTGCAATTTTGCATTAGTATACCAGATTGCAACACATGACACAATGTGACAAACAAAAAGCACTACCAAGATCAGGACCAGCTACTTGAAACTGCTTATGTAGTGGGATCACAACTCTTATTTTTTTCTGCTCAACTTTAAAACAGAATTACAAATGCATCTCATCAGTGAAGTCATGTACAAATGTTTTAGAGACAATGTTTAGTGTTCACTGACCCACATATGTACCATAAAATTATATAACATATTCCAGGACTCTTCAATGTGCTGTACATGGTAGAAATAATGCTCATAGCTCTATAGAATGTACAATTACTGCTTCCAAACTTATTGGGACTATCATCTAATGTACTGACTTGTACTTCTATGTATTTCTTGAAATGCTCTTGTATTCTGTAATTCTGCTGTATGTTGTATTTTTCCTGTAACTTTCTTTATTCTGTAATTCTGCTGCATTCTTCAGATGATCTCTGAACCCAAGTGGTGGCCTTACCAGGTTACCACATATTGAATGAATAAATAAATAAATAGGTTTTATAAATCTGCTTTATTTGGGGCATCTGTGCCTGCGTTGTGGCCATAAGATGTTCTACTGTGTGCCTGCTTCACCCTCTTTGTGGTTATTCCTGTTTAACATATTACAGTCCTGTATAAATATAGCATTATAAAATACAATACACATATTATCTTGCTTAGTACAACAGTACAGTATATGTCTTCCATTCCATCCAACTTTAACCTATATACCCCCGATCTCTTCCACCATGAGACCACAGTCTACTTTTACTTGATCTGTAGCCAGATAACTAGCACTAGAAGCTCTGAGGTGGTGTAAAAACTGCCCAGATGCCTCAAGGTCATTGACAAATTCTTAATGCTATTATAGAATCTGCTATGAGAGGTATAATTATTTATAAAAACTGGAAGCTAAAGTCTCACAAAGGGTGGCTGTTAGCAAACAGTACAAATACCCTGCTGCAATCCAGCATTAACACTAAGCCCACATGTGGTGAGGTATTTTTATTTATTTATTTACTATTTGGTAGCCAGATATATGGATTAGTCCAGAGATCTTTTCAGTTGTGACCCAAAGTACTGAAGAAAACCCTGCCTATACTTGTAGACTCAGACCCAAGGCATACCCTACTCCTTAACTACTAAATATTCACAAGAATTTGTTATTTAATCCCCAAACATGGATCACCCAAGCTGCATATCTAAACGCTTAAGCTTATCAGGCCATGTTGCCATGTATCACAACATCCTAGTTATTTGTGACTCCATTGTCAGATATACATACTGGCATTCGACTCACCAAGCCAAGCAAGGGCTGAGTGATGGGTGAGCTGTCTCTCAGGTGCTAACATTTGTGATATCACTAGGGCCCTTACATCCCAAGAACCACATAATATGGTCTTTGGCCATTACAACTAGTTTAGTAGTAAACGTCATTCTTGGGGATCCAATATTTGTCAGTATAGGAGCTGATGGTAGACAGTCCTGCCTGCTTTGCCAGGGAATGCCTGCACCTCTCCCTCAGGGCTTCTGTGTATTGGCTAGTATATTGTCTATCCCCATAGTGCTTTTTTAGGTACAGTCAGAATTCTAGCCTTTCCAAAGTAATTCTAATTCAGCCTTTTTACAGCTTGACACTGCTCAATGTTAGGTATCTTAATAAGAAAATGCCTGATCCTGAGGCCTTCCTCACCAACAGATACCCATTTGTATAACTACTGAAGGTTTATTACAGTGTGATGGGAACACTTCCCCTTTACCTTGATTTAGCACCATTAATTTGCTCAAAACTTCTGGGGATGGTGGGGGTGTATCTATATTCACCCACAATCTCAGTACCTCATGACAAATTATAATGGCCATAACCTTGATCTCCGTGATACATTAGTATCAATAAGCAAGTCAAGTTAATTATAAAACTTTTATGTCTCCCATTGACCGTGACACCTACCTCTACCTGCTGGAGTCCCAACCTACGGAATTTAATACAGTCATCCTGGATGACTTTAACTGCCAATCAATTAACTGGAAAATATAAACAACCAGAAATAAACATGCACAGTCTTTGACTTAATTAATGCTAGCTCTCTTGACCAACTCATGCCTTCTATGACTAGAGGTTAAGGTTATACTTTCTGGTCTCCTTGACCTCATTTTTTTTAATATAGCCCCCTGCCTGTCCCTACATTTATGATTAAAGCAGATAATCAGGCTGTCACATTTTCCTTAAGAACTGCACCAATGGTGGTATTCAACCAGACTGTATTCAGAAAATTCTGAAAAGCAAACTTACACCTTCAGGCTTAGTTTGAAAGGGTATAGACACAGTAAATGCGCTGAGTAGGCTAGAGCTGTAGCTAAGTCAGCTGGTGCCCTGGGAATGCTCCAGCTTGGCAAAAATCTCAGGACCAAAAACCAAAAAAAGTCTAAATGTGATACATTAAATACTTTCATTCAGTAGGCATGATTGCAGAGCTAGAGGCTTTACCACATTATGATAATCATGTGTCTGGTGCTCTGGGACCTCCTATTAGCAGGATCTTAGCAGCATCATTGTGTGGGGCTTGGGGATTGAGTGGTTGTGCTAACAGGGTTGTCTGAACCACTGCAACTACATTACCAGTAGGATTTTTCCATTCTGCAAAGGCATGTTTCTTAAATTCAGCATACATGTGTTACTGGGTCCTGTGGATAAGCAACACATCAGCAGAGAAATGGGATATGAGCTGTCAAAACACTTCACCATCGGGTCTATATTAAATCATTGAATGCTTAGAAAAGTGAACGATGATTTATCAACCCCATGTAAGTGAAAGCTTACAAAACTCGAACGCTTAGAACAGCGATTTTTTCCAAGGGAAAAAAATCGCTGTTCCAAAAAAAAAACACTTAAAACATAACATAAAGTGGGGGGCTTTGCCCCCCACACCCCCCTACTTAAATATACCAACTCCGAGATCGCACTACAGTGATGAAAATGGCAAAGCGATGGACGCGGCCAAGCAATTTCTTTCCCAGGGAAAGAATTCGCTTACATGCTGCTTCGTCATTTTGCCTTTTCGTCTTTTCAAGTTTGACCAAGACGCATTTGAAAGAATGCATCTTCGGTCATCTAATAGGAACCCTTCACCATCTGCAGGTACATTTCAAGTCCTGTAAGTTATCCTGCTGAGATCTATGTGTATGTAGTTGGCGTAATGTATTGTGTGTGTGAATATATGCCATCATGTGGTGCAGGGCGGGGGGTACATTTTACATTTGCACACCATTACTGCAAAATAGACCCAATTATGACTAGACAACTCAAGAAGAAATAAACTAACTAAATATTAAACTATAAAACTAAAAAATCCTAACATAACCCACACAAAACATTAAAATCCATCAAAAAATTAACTGAAGTTAGAAAAAAGGATTAAATCCATCTCAGAGCTACAGTTAAAAAACACCCACAAGATTCTCCATTCATAAAAAGCTACTAAAAGATCTAAGGCCCTAAACCCTATTCAGTAGAAACTTAAGCAGTTATTGTAGCAACATTATGCTAATCTAGAAAAACACTTAAATGGAATATGTTTTCTGTGTGTGTGTGTGTGTGTGTGTGTGTGTGTGTGTGTGTGTGTGTGTGTGTGTGTGATTATATCATGATTAGTATTCGATACACATTAGAGACAAAGAATGTGAGACAACACAAATGTGAGACATGCAAAATGAGAGAATCACAAAATACTCACAACGTCTCTACCACTATCAGTAAATCCCAGCTACAAAACCTAGATCAAGCATAATCTGAATAGTGGTACTGTTAGTGTTACTGTTAAATTAATGTGTAGGATTAAGGTTAAGGACAGGGTTGGGTTTAAGGTTAGTGCACAAGAGCATGAGTAAAGAGGATCTGTTTATGTACATGGTTGTGCAACAGTAGAGTTGTTATATATGAATAAGAGGAAGGTGGGGCAGAGCCCCCACATCAATGAGTACTAAATAATATTTATTAATTACATTGATTGTTTCAGGAGTAGTACATTTTGAAAGTGGAACCATTTTTACATTTGAAAGGCCATGTTTTTTTTTATCGTTTCTGCTGTGCTTATATTTTGGCACATTTTTAGACTTTATCTAGCAATGTTAATAAAACGGTTGACTGCATTGTACAGAGATGGTGTTTGATAGGTAGTTTAAAATTAGATTATTTTTCTGATGTTTTTTAGTGATGGAAGTAATTATTTTAACTGTGCATTTTTGATAGTTTGGGTATCGATGATAAGTGCCTGTAAAATATGATCTAGTCAAACATTATTTGCTATTAATTGTGGCTTGATAGTTTGTGCCCTTGATGAATGCTTATGTATAGATTTATATGTGTATATACACACACACACACACACACACACACACACACACACACACACACACACACACACACACACACACAAAACACAGATTACAAAACAGTTGTTGTCAGTGTAAGTCTGCCCAGATTCTGAAAGACTTTCTCTCAGTGTAAGGCCTATCTATAAACAAGCTTACTACAGGAACTGGATTCAAAAACATCTGCTCGCAGCCTGCTCGTTGTGTAAGTGGTCACTTATGCTGAGACCAATTTTTTTTGGAATCGAGGCCATAGTATTTAAAAGCATAACTCTTTTTTCTGACAAAGATGAAGAAAACTAAATTAGTTGACCTCTGTCTAACATCTGACATCAGTACACAACCTTTTTTCCCTAAGTCGCTCTCTACTGCCAAGATTATGGAAACATAATTACTGCAATGTTCAAATATCAGGTTTATTAAACCATCTTAATTAATAAATTATTATATCTTAAATTGTATCATATTATGTAATTTATATATATATATATATATATATATATATATATATATATATATATATATATATATGTATTGTAAAACTGGCACTGAACATGGAACTTAGAAGCAGATCCTGTTAGAGGGAAAAAAGTGTGAATGTTAGGGATGCAGCCAGATCCTTTGTAAGAGCAGCTTCATTAGCAGAAAGAAGGCACATGTGTTGTTACAAGCCTAGCCAGTACAACCCAATTTTACCCCATATGTGGCCCCTAGGTACAAGAAGATGGCATAGGTTTGTACATATGCCTTAAGTATTTTACAGATTGATCCTGTCCATAAGTGACAAAGGGTGTACCCCACGTGTGAATTTATGATTTCCCATCCATTGATCCAAACTGCATTTGAAGAGGACTAGGGGAAGGTTCTGTTTAATGTGAACAGGAAGCCTGTTCCAAAGAAGGGGTAATCTCCAAGACACATATCTGTCTCTTCAGCTTGTTTTGTTTGAGTCACTGACTATGTTTAAATCCCTAGATTGGGTGATACTCATGCTGTTTGTCTTGCGGATGTGTAGCAGCTCCATCAGGGCTAGCTTTGTGAGTGCCTTGCAGGTTAGGCATCGGTCACCCCTAAATAGTCAGTAGTAGACAGAGTAAAGGGAATGGGCTTTTAGTCTGTCCATACAGGACATGTTGTTAACACCCTGTATTTTATTTGTGAGGAACCTCTGGGGTCACTCTAGCTGCTGTAAGTGTCTAGTCATGTACATACCAAATGGTGCATTGTACTTGATTATTGGTCTAATGAGGGCTGAGTACAGTGAGACTATAACTTCCTTGGATCTGGATGCCATACCTTTATTTATAAGTTGTCCCACATAAAACAACTTCCTCACCACTGTGGCAAATTGCAGTCAAAGTTCAGGCTACTACCTATCTGTAGACTTATATCTCTCACTTCTGAGTCTACTCTTAGGGGTGTGCTGTTAATGTTGTTAATTTGCATGGGTCTTTGGCTTCCTGAAAAGTATGATAATGAATTTTTTTCACATTTAGTTTTAGGCCATGGCTCTGGAACTAATCATTTGTCTGATTTAGAACCCGTGAAAGATATCTACATCATTGGGGGATTCAATGGTTGCCCCAGCTTGCAGTCATATGCAAACTTTGTCATCCAGAGGCCTTCCACATTACTCTTGACTTTAGAGAAGTATATTCTGAACAGGAGTGGTCCCAGCACTGATCCCTGTGGCACACCACTAGTAACTGACCTCTTGCTAGACCTAGATTCAACCACTTTAGCCACATGTGTCCTGTCCATGAGCCAATTGGCAATCCATTTGGTGATGAAGGGATTTATGCTCAGTTTTGTGAGTTTATTTATAATAACTGAGTGTGGGATTGTGTCAAATGCCTTGGGCAGGTCAAGGTAGGTGGTATGCATTGTTTTATCCTCATTCATGGCCGTAGTGACTTTTTCAAAAATGTCCACCAAATTTAGTAGGCATGACCTGCCCTTTGCAAAGCCAAATTAGGTTGGGTACAGTGTTTGGAGGTTTCCTATGTCATTATTTATCAGATTCATGATTATTCTTTCCATGGACTTACATATAAGACTAGTCAAACTTATGGGTCTGTAATTACCTGGGTCAGTTAATAGTCCCCCTTTGTGAAGAGGTATGACGGTTGCTGTCCTCCACTCTACTGGGACAAAGCCAGCATGGAGGTTGTTGTTAAATAGATATCCCAAAACGTCCTGATTCAAGCTGCTTAAGAGGCAACTTGATATATTGCCGGGTCCCATTAAAGACATATTTTCAGCTTTAAAGAGGGCAGTAGGAACCTGTTCTTTTGTGATAGTTGGTGGGAAAGTGGTGGAGGATAGTTCTTGGGGGAGAACTGGGGATGATGGAAAGGTGAAATTTCATCTGAATTTATCAGCCAACAGATTTGCTATATTTTATTTATTTATTTTATTTATTTCCAGTTTGATGACCGGGGATGTCCACTGGGCTCAAAGAGCCCATTTTCAGTGGAGGCCTGGGGAGAAAAGCTCCAATAATACATAGTACAAGCTCCATAATATGAAGTACAGTACATAGTGGAAACAGAAACAAACTAAGCAAATTTTACATACAAAATAGCAAAAACAAAACAAAAGTTAAACAGCAGCTTGGAGAAGGATGTAAAGCATATTTACATGTTTAATGGTTGAGAACAGTAGTACAAGGTTAAATTAATACAAAGGTTTAAATCATTTGAGAATGATATAGAAGTAACATTAGCATAGATGAGTTTTTTATGCATGAATATTAGCATGAGTTAAATTAATACAGAGGTTTAAATCCTCTGAGAGTGGTATAGAGGTAGCATTAGCATGAAGGTAGTACATAGGGCTAATCAATAGTGTGTAAGGAAGAACAAACTTTGTGTGTTATAAAGTATTTATGTATTAAGCAGGTTAGGTAGGTGGAGTGCAACTGCATTTCCATTTTTGGGAGAGGTAAGAATGCAGCGGGGTTTTGAAGTGTTCAGAGTTCTCAGAAATTCTTAGAGATGGAGGGAGAGAATTCCATTTTTTTCACGATGTAAAAGGATAGGAGAAGCTGACCAGCGGGATGGTTTGGTTTATAAACAGAGATTAGATTTTGGTGGGTAGATCTTAGAGTTCTGTTTGGGCTGTATAATGTTAAGATGTTTGTTAGTGCTGGGCATATAGTTGGTTTGAAAATAAGCTTGTGAGTGGTGATGAGTTGGAGGTAGTCATGGTAGTTTGGGAGTTCTAGCCATTGCAGCTGGTGGAGAGGTTTACAGTGGTGAGTGGAGTATTTGGAAGTGGTGGCAAACTTTGAGATTTTATTGTAACAGGATTCTAGTTTAGAAGAGATGGAGGAAGATAGGTTGGTTAGTAGGGAAGCACCATACATTAGTGAAGGTAGTAAGAAGGTAGTATCGAGGGTCTGTCTTGTTGAGGGGGAGAGGAAGTGGGAGTTTCTGTACAGCATGCCAAGTTTCTGATGGGTTTTCTTTGTATTTAGCTGAATATGGGTATCGAATTTTAGGTGTTCATCAATAGTAACTCCAATAAGTTTAGCAAAAGGAACAACTTCTATAGTGGAGTTGGCAAGCCTTGTAATCTTGAAAGAGGTTTTGTCTAGGCGGATAGATTTTGAGGGAAAGAGTAGAAGGATATTTGATTTGTTGGCATTCAAAGAGAGGTGATTTTGGAGCATCCAGTTCTCAGTAGTTGAGAAGGCAGTTTGAGTTTTTGTTTGGAGCTCAGGGAGGTTTGATGCAGAGCAAACTAAAGTTGAGTCATCTGCATATTGTGCTATTTTAGTGTTAGGAATGGCTGCATGGAAATCATTAATGAAAATATTGAAGAGCATAGGGCCAAGAATGGATCCCTGGGGTACTCCGGTTGGGGTGGGAAGGAAGTCTGAGATGCCAGTCTTCCATTTTACTGCCTGAGATCTGTCAGAGAGGTAGTTGCAGGACCAGGTAATGGTGTTTTGTGAGAGGTTAAGATTGGAAAGCTGGTGAAGAAGGTGGGTATGGGAGAATGTGTCGAAAGACTTGGAGAGGTCAAGGAGGACTGTGGATACAAGTTCCTGGGTTAGGGTGTATGTCTCCTGCTAGGCATAGGCAGTTAAATGGGAATGAGTGCAGGGGTTTGGATTTGCTCCTAGAGTTTGGTGGGAGGTACAATAGTGCTTTGGGAATATGACGTTTCATTGAGGAGGATAGGAGTTTTAGTTTAAAGCGAAGAAGTGGGTTTGGAAGCACTAGGGAGGAGGATATAGTGTGGAAATAAGATGTGGCAGAGTTATGATGTGTGTTAGGAGTGATGGTGGAGTGAAGAGGGGATAGGAAAGAAGGGGGGAGTTTGTAAGAGGAATAGGAGGTAGCATGGTATAGAGGTATTAGGAGTAGTAGGCTAGGGGAAAGGATGAGAATGGTTTGAAGAGACATAGTGTGGTTTAGGTATAATGGAATAGTTGGGGGTTAGGTGTTGAGAGGATGTAATAGGATTATTGGTGACAGTGTAGGAGGGAGGGGTATGGAAGTGTACCGAGAGCTTTAAGAATTAGGAATGGGGGAGGAGTGAGAGAGTATTGGAGGATGGGAGGGGTGGGGATAATGAGGAGATAAGAGTGGATTGGGTGAGATGGGGGAAGGGGACTTATGGCTAGAATAAGTGTAGGAGCACTGGGGGTGGGTTGGAATTGGGAGTAGGGTAGGGGAGCGGAGGGAGCCCGCAGGGCTAATGGAGTGGGTAGAGCCAAGTAGAAGGAAGAAGGGAAGACTGTGAAGAACAATCAGTGGTTAGGTAGGTAAGCTCAGTGGTAAGGAAAGTATGGAGAATGTAGCACTTGTTTACTGTAGTTGTTGTATGCATCACATAACACAAGTCTCCAGCCAAATTCCTTGTAAGCATAACAGCATATTTAACAGCAAACAGTTTATGTAGTAAAAGCAGTCACAGCTTCAGTTAGTCCCTTAGACTATTGTGAACATAACAGCATATGTAACAGTAAACAGTTTCTGTAGTAAAAGCAATCACTACGTCAGTTAGATCCCTAGACTACATAAAGTTAGCTAAGTACTTCAGTTGGAAAACATAAACATGCCTGTTAAACCAGGTGCACCACAAACATTTGAGAAGAGCTTAAACACTTGCAGGCACTTACTTGCAGGTGTGCACACTGGCTGATTATAGGTGATGCTGTCCACAACTAATTATGGACATTGTTGGGTGTTGCCCTTAAGACTGCAGACAATAATGAAAAATGCCTTATGGTTATCCTTAGCTTTGGAGGCTATTTTTGCCTCAGAGTTTGTTTTCAGATTCTTGACTAGTTCCCTGATTCACTTGTTTAATCTAGTGAGGGACTTTTTGTTTTGTTGTGCATATTCCATCCTACTTATTGACAGGATCTTCTTTCTTTTGTTGTACAACCAATTAATACCAGGGGTCCACCTGGACTTATTTTGGTCCAGTAGTACCATTTCTATGCAGATGTTTATATGGTTGTACTTGTAGTTGTTTATATGTTTCTGGGGGTTGAGGGTGGCACAGGGGAGTTCCTCCAACTATAAAAACATTTTTTTAGTGCACTGAAATTATGGCAGATTGATTTTAATTGCTGGAGAGTTCATGATATAATGGGGTAACTGTGTTCCTTCTCTTCCCCTCTGCTGTGCAGTCTTGAAGTTAATATATTTAGAGTTGCAGAAATGGGGGGTATAGTTCCCTATATGAAGATGCAGGCCTACCTGAAAAAAAGCATTTTTTAATTATTCCAGTTTTGATTGATCAGGACCCCATTCATATGACAACCAGAGTATGACTTCTTAAAGAGAAATTGCAGTTAATAATTCCACTCCTTGTACAGTAGAAACACGGAATCATTTAATCCACTTTTTAAAGCAACTAAGCAAGTTGGATTACATTTGAGGCTTCGGCATATTGCTCCTTCATATATGCTATCCCGATGAGCCCCACACTTTCAAAATTGTTTTAGAAACTTGCTGGAGTCTACATTTGAAAGGGTTGTCCCTGAATAGTATGGAGATTGCAGGGTCATTGCAACATGAGAAGAGACCTCACAAATGGGAGTTAACTCAAGTTTCCTTTGCAGAAAAAAAGAAGTGCCAGACAAAGTTAAGATGCTAGGAAACACTGTGTATCACATAAGACCTTATGAAAAAGGTATTCATTTCACCACCATTGAAAACAGAACACAATGGAGCATTCCTACAGCTGAGTAGTAAGTCACACAGCCTCAATGCTTGATATAAAAAAGAATGATGTGCAGAAGAATATAACAAACCTGTAGATCACCTGGGCAGCCAAATGGAGATTTTGGTAAAGCCAGTGGGGAAAAGGTTACTCTAGGTAACAGAGACCCAGGTTTTGAAGGATGCTATAAGTCAGCAGAAGAACTCTGTAAATAATATCCTAAATAACAGGAATTCAGGCAGACACAAAAGCACAGGTGTAATGAGGTACCAGAGAGGGAATCCTGTAACTGGTTAACTGTGGAGTTCTATACCAGCTGTAACTTAACCACTTTGCAGCTGGGTGCCTCAGATGCACACCACTGTAGTAACAGAAACAAGACTGATGTATCAATGAACACAGTGGATAAATCCTATGTTTGCATAAGGTAATTAGTGTGAGTGTGTGTTAGTTCTTAGATGGCAACAGTAACATTTAATTTTCAACAAAAGTCAGTCACTTTGCAGAGCAGTCTGAATTTAACAAAATCATTATAGCATAAGCAAACAGCTCACAAAGTAAACATATTAATTTACAAAACCAAAGTAGCACAAATGAGCAATTCACAAAGTAATCTATATTGGTTTAAGTTGCACAGCAGTACAAACCGATCAGAGTCACTAACTGATTTGCTTAGCTCACTTTACTATTTTATAATTCTTATTTAGTGACATCACAGTTAATACCAAAATCTTATTGGTTATTACATTTTGAAATACAACCATCAAAACGTAAAATCATGTATACCTTAAGCATGCCTAATCAATTTATAATTAGTAAGTCATCACACTAAATTTATGTGCAATATCCAGTATCACCACTAAAAGGCACCAAAACACCAATATATACCAAATGTTTTACCTTTGCTTTATAAGGGTTTTTTTACATGTAATTAACCCCAGGAGGATTAAGACTTTTCAAAGCTGTTTATATTGATCACTTTTGTTAATGGTCCCTCTTCCATGGCTTGTTTGTAATGAATGTATATATTTGTAAGTAGTAAGAGAAGTGTTTGTGATTCTGAGGAAGTTCCATGTCTTTTGAGGAACAAAAGCACTTAATTTACTAACTGGGATTTTGGTTCACTAGCCAATGTATTTTTTTACTTTATATATCCAAAATTCTCTCAAATACTTAGTTCATCGTCTAGATCATCTCCAGACATTTTAAGTCGCATTTGTATACTCTACCAGCCCAGATCATGCACCCTCTCAGGTCACTAAACCACAAGTACCAGTATGGCGCAGTCATAGTCCATGAGGGTGTGAATGGTTTGAGACATACCTCCCTGGACTGTATAAAGAGAGTTGTGCTGGAGTTCTCAGACTATGTGTCCCAGGCTGGTATGAGCCTAGCATCGAGCAGCATTCTATCTTCTCCAAGGTCGATGCTACAATTTAAACAAATTGACTTTAATAATTGATTTAGTTTTGGGTGTCACTCAAAGGGGGTATAATATTTGTCAGCATAGAAGGACTTGGTCAACAGATGACACCACTTTGCTGGGGATGGCTGCACCTGCCCCTCTAGGCTTTCAAATATTGGCTAAAATATGAATCTCTCCATGGTGCATCTTTTATGCATTGCCAACCTGAAAAACCTTCCAACATAGTAAAACCAACCCAAGAAAATCTAAAGATATTACTCCTAAATGCCAGGAGTCTAATCAAGAGCCTCCACTCCCTGAAAACTCTCTTCCCCTGGAGAATGAAGACACATGTGTAGTAACTAAAACATGTTTTAAAACCAAGGAGAGGAAGTGCAGGGCAATAATGCCTTCCATTTGACAAGATCAGTAGCTGGAGAAAATATGGATGTGTCTTGATTTAAATAATCAACATGCTTCAAAACTGGTCAAACAGTATGATGTGCTTGAGCTTCTTCACGTTCAAATTACCATAAGTAAAGTCCTGTACTATATACCTGCAAACTATAAATATCCTTCTATGACTCAGGAAACCTATAAAACATACAGAAATTTACATGTACTGAAGACACTCCCCATTCAACCAACATCATATAAATGGGTGATTTTTTACTAACCCACTATAATCTGGGAATCATACATAACCCCAAACAGGCAGGCCCAGATATTCCTGGATTTTGTAAAGACAAATACCCTGATCTATAGTCCATATGCCCACTAGGGGGCACAGATGTCCAGGAGCTAATTCTCACAAGCCCCCCCCGTGTAATGTCCTCACGGATAAGGTCAGAGCTGTCTCATCTGAAATAAAAATAAAACCTGGGACCCCAGCTAACCCTGTAACTTTTAGGAATTATTCTAATAGGCTGTATTACAGAAGTAAGAAAATCATAGCAAAAATCAGGAATTGCAACATCCAGTAAGATAAAAACTTCCTCATTAGTCTAAACAAGCAACTCAGAAGACTAACTGAGTCTAACAAAGTGAAATTTGTGGTAAACATAATTTCCCTGGCCAAGGACAATTGCAAGACTTTCTTCAGCTACATCCACAACTTCAAAGGCAATATACAATGATGTGCCAAACTAATTGTAAATGGAGCAATGCATACCAAGCTGAAAGATATAGCAAATCTACTGGTCAAAAAATTTTGCTCCAATTTTACCCCCTCTTCCTGACACCTCTCAGGAAATGCCCTCATCTCTCACTATGGAACAGGTCCTCAGTGCATTCTTCAAGGCCAAGAATACTGCATCGATAGGCCCAAAAATATCCCTAGAAACCTCCTCAATAGAATGCAACACAACCTCTCAAGACCATTAGAATCACGATTTAACCATAGCCTCCAGGCAGGCTTTGGACAAGCAAACGGCAGACTGCAACTGTCATCCCTCTACACTAAGGCAGGCCATCTACAGACCTCTGTAATTACAGACCCATAAGTCTGATAAGTCTTATATGCAAAGCTTTGGAAAGAATTATTACGGAAATGATATACAATGACATAGGAAACCCTCAGACACTGGATCCAACCCAGCTTGGTTTTGTCAAGACAGGATATGCCTACTCAACCTGGTGAACTTCTTTGAGAAAGTCAGCAAAACAATGGAAATGTTACATACTGCCTGTTTGACCTGGTCAAAACATTAAACACAATACCTCACTTGGGCATTGTAGACAAACTCACAATATTAGGTATAACACCCCTATGTCACCTGATGGATAGCCAGCTGGTTCAAATATAGGACCTAAGAAGTTACTTCAGGGTAATCTATCTTCCCAAATAGACCAGTCACTACTGAAGTCCCTCAGGACTCAGTACTGAGGTCATTCCCTTTTGGCATCTGTAGTCAAGGTCAGTATCAAGGGCCTCTGGCTAACCTAGTATGCAGATGATTGCAAACTAGGTGCAGACATGGAATTCCCCCAAATATGTGAACACTCAGCAAGAAGGCCTGATGCAGACTAATAGCTGGTGTTAGAGCCACAGTCTAAAACTCAGTGCCAGGAAATGCATAATAGTGTCCTTTGAAAATGCATATACCACTGTAAACTACCATACTGAGTAGACCCAGTGGTCAGAGGTTTGGAAATGCATGCAGATAGTAACCTGGCTTTTGCTCATCATGTATCTATGGTACGAAGGAAAACATTCTATGTTGTACAACTTATAAAAAAGGTAGAGCATCTAGGTCCAAGGATTTCATTGTTCTGCTGTACTCAACCCTCATCAGACCATTTGTTGAGTACAATGCCACCTTCAGTATGTACCTGACCAACATATCTCTCAACTGTCCAGATGTTTGCAGAATGACCAGACTTTTCCCTTATATATTTGGTCTGTTCCTCATAAAATGTGTGGCTTTCTGGCAAATCACTGTAGATTGAAGTAACTAAACAATGACATAAATGTGAGATTCAGACTTCATATCCTTCAGAAAATGCATGCTAATATAAATTCTGTTATTCTAACAACCTTCCAACTTTTAATGGACCATCCACTGAGGTTTCTCACAAAGAAATATACAAGTTATAATCAGCATGCCCTACGAGATTTGCCTCCGAGCCCTATCCCTGTAATCTGTCTCCTACATACGTCTGAGATGTGATCTATACCTGGCCTGCAACGTATCCTCTGATCCCACTCTGGTGGACCAACTGCACATCCACAAAGCAAATAACATCGTAATTACCCAAATATAGGGTCCTAAACCTTGTCTGTAACATAAATAGGGCATGTTAGTGGGATGGAGATGGGTCTCAGAGACTACACCTTCTCTGGAAAAGGCTTCCTATCCATGTGAAGCAGAGTTCTTCCCTAACTCAATTAAAGTGTAAGTTGGACCAGTGGTATGGAACCATAAATGTATGCCTGGTCTGGCACCCATGCCTCTAGTAGGCTGCATACCTTTCAACTGTACAGATTTTTGCAGAATGTCCAGATTTTTGACTCATATTTTTGGTCCATTTTTCATAAAAGTGTGGTTTTCTGGCAAATTAGTGGCAAATCATTAAAGGTTGAAATTAGAAAATAATGACAGACATTTGAGTTCCTGACTTCATACTCTTCAGAAAAATTCATGTTAATGCAAAACCTGCTATTTTATTAACTTTCTAAGTTTGTAAGAGCAATATTTAAAAATTGTCCCTGTTTTTGGGCCTTTGTTCCAATTGTATTTAGGCTTTGTCCAGATTTCTTGCTCTAAGAGGTTAAGAAGTATGGTAGACAGAGGCAGCCTGTAAATGCTTGACTGCCTATGCCCAAGCCTGCATATACTCCTTAACATAACCCAAGGGTATCAAAACCTGTCAGCTAGACCCCCGGGATCATTAGCCCAGTAAATACATAGGAACCTATAAAAAAGAAAAGTTATAGGACGTTTTTCTAAAGTTAGATGTTTGTAAACATCATTAATTTCTCTATTTCTAATATCACTTAGACCTTCACTTTATTTATCTAACCAATTGAGAAATTGTTACATGTACATATAGTGAGGTAAACAATGCAGTTTTACTAACAATTTAGTATCTTTTTGTTTGTGTCACATATTTGCATACAGTGCAATATACACAGGAAAAACATCCCTGAACAAAATCTCTTGTCCCAGATATACTAAGGTTATGATTCCTAAGAAGTAACAACTGCATTCACTACTGTATGAACATTCCTATAGACCACCCTGACCTTGCTTTCTAAAAACTGTTTCGTTATGTATACCCTGGCAAGATATTATAAAACTTTTTACTGCTCTCAGAAAGGATGTTGGCTCTGAGTGTATATCTTGTAATGGATATATGTAACCTTATCTAACAGTCAAAATATTGAAACTCAAAATATTAAAAAAAATAAAAAAAATAAAAAATTATGCTGGGGGCTTCCCCCTGCATCCTCCAAACCATCTGCAAACTATATATACCGTATCCAGTATCACACAGCAGTGAAAAAGGACAATAAAAATGTTCAGCATTTTTTGACTTTTAGATATTTTGTGCCAGCAACAGCTTTTCATTATTTTCAGTTTATATAAATTTCACCCTTTGTATCATTTTTTGTAAATTGTTAATTCTAATTTTAACATCTTGTAAGACATTCCCTGAGATTCAGCAAGCAGCCGTGCAGGAATAAGTTATTCCTGCATGGCAGGGACTGCTCCTGCACAGCACAGCAGTGCGACTTCCTGTGCTGTTAAACTTGGAGCCATGTACGAGTGCAAGGGGTGTGTCTGAGAGCAGAGCTCTCACAATACACATGCCCCTGCACTCCAGAATTGCCTTTTAGCAATTAAAATGAGCAAGAACACTCATAACATCCCCAACACGTCAGGATTTAAACATACCTCTCAACTGTACAGATTTTTGCAGAATGTCCACAGTTTTGTCTCATATTTTTAGTGTGTTCCTCCTAAAATCTGTACCTTTCTGGAAAATAGCTGAGGATTGAAGACATTAACTAAAATGACAAACATTTGTGTTTAAAAGACTCCACATCCTTCAGAAAATCCATGCTAATGCAGGACCTATCATCAGCTGTCTAAGTTTGTAAGAGCATTATTTATAACCTGCCCCCCCTCCATCATTTTAGGGTTTGTCCAGAGTTTTGCTCCATGAGGTTGAGAGGTATGCCCACCATCAAGCAGAAAGATGATAAAATAACAGGTTTAGGATTAGCAGGGATATTCTGAAGGGTATAGATAAAATGACACAACAAAACTTTTTTTTTATAAATGCGATAAAGTTTAAGCGTAGCTGCATGGGTGTGCCTGTTGCTTAGCTACGCTTAGTCCAGCTTAAACAGCACAAGAAGTTAATAGCAAGAGATATCCAATACAAGCAGTATTGCAAGAGTGTAGTGGTTAGATGAGCAGCCATTCCTGGTTTGATCCCCACTATAACCCGTTCACATTTTAAATGTAACAGCAGTGCATAAACATTTTTTTTGTATTGCCTACTAAATAACATATATTTGTTAACCGTATGTACCTGAGTACTGCATTAGGTCCAGATGTGAGGTATCAGTGTAATAAAATGATGAAATCCCCATATAAACACAAGTGCCCCACACAGTATAGTCACACATGAATAGGGATGTCAGGGACAGTAAACAAATTTATAATATGTAATGAATGATGAATCAATGCCTACAGCAGATAGTTTATAAAATGAAAAATAAGCAGTGCTAAGCATTGCACAGCTCTGCTTAACAGGGGTAAGCATTGTGTAAATGTGACTGCTAAGCAATGAGTAGCCCAGCTAAATGGATGTGTCCATTGGTAAACAGTGCTGAACCTATCCCTTTAAGCAATGCCAACCTTAGTTAAGCAAGTTTCCCATGGCTTAGCTTAGCTCATTGTATTCAAAACCATCCAATCATGGCAAAGGGTGGTAAACTGGCCATATTTAAACCCCACAGGCAGGAATACAGCTCATAACTGGTTGCAGCTTCCCACTGTAGGCAGCATGGCTGGAGTTGGAGAGAGATTGCGCTTCCGGGCACAGCACTGGGGCATCCAGGAGTCCAAGGTCATGGTAGGACTCCTGGCAAAAAAACATGATGAGAGACTGCTGCAGGGCCAATACCAAGGCTCCCAATATAAAGCGGAAGCTCAGGACTGCATTGCCCATGACCTCACCACTGCCACTGGTATCCCTCAGTCTGGTGAACAGGTCAGGCACAACTATGCTGACTTGAAGTGGAGGAAGGGGGAACTCTTGGATCATACCAGTAACTGTTTAATAATGCCCAGCCTATGTATATGATGGATAGGTATGGATAAATATTCTCTATTTCTCTTAAAGTTGCAGCTGAGTGGGCTGTGAATCACGAAGCATGCGTGTAGGCTGCAAAGGCTGCATCGCAAGGCTAGTGAGTAACAATCCTGGTTGTAGTAGTCATACCAAATAAATATAAAAGTAGTAGAAAGTCAACTGCCAGTATAAAAACTGTTTTGTGTATGGGTTGTACTGAATAAACCAGACAATATGACAGTAATAGTCCCATATAGGTTGTATTTAAATAAAACTGCAACTGCCTGGCAATAAAGGTCTAAATCCTGGACTGATTGTGTTTACTCTGGTATCGTATTGCATTTTTAGTGTTGCATTCTCTGAATAGTAATGTTGTATTAACCACTGTTACCCACACTGTGCTACATAATAAAAATGGCTAGGAATGTCTGTATAAGACTGTTGTAACTACAAGGTCAGATTGTACAACCAAGAGAGACTTAGACAGAAAACAGTGAAACAATAGATAGCAATATCCAAACAGCACACTCTACTGTGACTTAAATTGTTGTATTTTAGCAGACACAGCAATAGCTCGAATCCTGGGAGTGGTAGTAAGCTATATGCATAATCATACCTCTCAACTGTACAGATTTGTTCAGAATGCCCAGATAATTGGCTGATATTTTCTGCCTGTTTCCCTGTCCCCCTGGCAAATCAGTAGAATAATTTCATAATTTTAGGCAGCAAATAATGACATACATCTGATTTTCAGACCTCAAAACTTTCAGAAAATGTATATGAAAACAAACCTGTCACTCTAGCAACTCACCAAAAGTTTATGAGAGCAATATTCAAAATATGTTCCATTTCTACCTCCATGCTGTTAAGCTATGACCAGAGTGTGTGCATTAACAGACTGAGAGGTATGTGCATAATATTAACTTGGAATCTAGGAATATGTGTAGAAATATTCAGGTAGTGTTAACAAACATTCCCTCCACAGGTCTGTCACGTAAGAAAACTGTGCCTGCCAATAAAGATTGAAATCCTGGACTGGTAGTGTTTACTCTGGTATTGTATGACATTTTTAGTGTTGTATTCTCTGAATAGTAATGTTGTATTAACCACTGTTACCCACACTGTGCTACATAATAAAAATGTCTAGGAATGTCTGTATAAGACTGTTGTAATTACAAGGTCAGATTGTACAACCACGAGAGACTTAGACTGAAAACACTAAAGAGATTGACAGCAATATCAAAATAGCACACTCTACTGTGACTTAAATTGTTGTATTTTTAGCAGATACAGCTATGATTTGAATCCTGGGAGTGGTAGTAAGCTGTATGCACCATCATACCTCTCAACTGTACACATCCTTTCAGAATTTCCAGATAATTGGCTCATATTTTTTGTCTGTTCCCCTGTTTCCCCGCGGCAAATCACTGGGATGATCTCAGATTTGTAGTCAGCAGATAATGACATACATTTGATTTTCATACCTCAAAACCTTCAGAAAATGTATATGAAAACAAATCCTGTCACTCTATCAGCCCTCCAAGTTTATGAGAGCAATATTCAAAATATTTCCCATTTCCACCCCCATGTTGTCAAGCTTTGACCAGAGTGTGTGTAATAAGAGACTGAGAGGTATGTGCATAATATTTACTCAGAATCTGGGAATATCTGTAGAAACAGTCAGGTATTGTTAAAAACTTCCCCTCCACAGGTATACTAGGTAAGATATGTAGAACTTAGCTATAAGATAGTTGAAGTATGCACTTGTTTACAAATATACCACTGGCCAAACCAAGGCCTTAGGGCCGTGTAATAATACCTGTACCTTCATAATTAGAGCAATGAGAATTAAAGTTGTGAGAACTACAAGGATATATAAGTTGCTAATTGACATCTCTCTCCCCCCATCATATCTGCAACAATAATCTAAATGCACAAATCAATGGGTATGTTTACACCAAACCTACTGTTGGGACATATGTCTTATTGTTCAATAAACATTGAAATCTGTTTCTATTAATGTTCCATGTTGAACTACTATCATTGGTGGCCTGTTGCTATCAATGTAACCTGCATACCATTGTAATGGCCACTGTGGTTCCATATATACATGTGTTCTGTTTGCTATGCAACTGTTCCAAATCTAGTGTTTTGGGTTAATGGGAATATCTGTGCATGCTGTTATAATTAATCCTGGATTGTATTGACTATTACTAACCCACATATGTTTTAAAACTGCAACACCATAGCATGTTTGAGAAGGCCGGTCCCAGTTGACCCACCTCTCCCACCTCATCTGGCAGTGGCAATGGGCTGCAGCACATTTGGGACCCATCCCGGGACATCCTTGTCCTCTGGTCCTGCACCACCTTGGGGTGGGACCACCTCAGGGGATGGGGCTTGTCCTTCCCGGGAGGAACCTAGGACAGGAAACTTTCACCCACAGTTAGGTCAGGTGCTTGGTGCATAGCGAGCTCCACAGGCAGTTTGGAGATCTGCTACGCCAGCTCGAGGGCAATGTGGAGCATTTAGAGGGTCAGCCTGCACAGCCATCTTCAGGGCCATGAAGGTGCAGTCGTGACTGCCCATGGGTGGGGACCTCAGTCCCACTGTTTCCATTTGGGGGCTCATGGGCTTCCGACTTCCAAACACCCCTCCTGTCCAAGTTGTTTACCCCCACATGTGTCATATACTGCCCCTGTAATGCTGTCTTGTCTGTCTTCCTACCCAACCTACCTCCCAAATATACCTACTATCCTGCCCCAACATCCCACTCTCACCTTAAAAAAAAGGCAATCTGTTCCCAAAAAAAAAATCTTGCTCCATACATAGCTGTCCATTTCACACATGTGTTCAGTGAACACATGTAATCTGGTCTAATTGGCTTAACAACATATTATTGTTGTCCTCACCCCTCTCTCAGGGGTTTGAGTGTCCAAATGTACATCCAAATTCAGTATATATGCATAGTTGCTGCTGTAGAAGAAATGGACAGCTATGGACCTTCCCTGCATCCATTCTGCACATCTCTAGCTATCGTTGATATTGTTTTCCCACTTCGTGCCCCCTTTTTCACCAATTTCCTAGCACCCCTTTTTTTTCTTTTAAAGAAATTAGTGCGGGGGTAAGAGGGAGCAAGCAGTAGTAACTGGGATTAAGCCTGTTTGCGTGGTGCTAAGCTATGCCTACACAGATTAAGCATTTTTAAGGCTAACCATCTATCAGCATAGTTAACCAAAAGTAAGTATTGCTTACCGCTGCGCAAACCTGTGTAAACCCACTTACAACTGCTTAAATGTGCCTTAATACTCTCTTATCCAACAGCCCTTGTTCTGCCCAGCAACAAAATAATTAGCCCTTGCAAGTCTTTAACCCAGGATCCTGCACACCACAGCCACTGCAATTTACCACTAAGCCATCTGAGCTGTAGAGATGTCTGATGATTTTTCAAACATATCATGCAGCAGAGTCATTCAACAGTAGGGAAATGTTTGTTAACACTAGTCATGTGTTGTACATAGATATAAATGTGTATGTGTATGGAGCTGTATATATATATATATATATATATATATATATATATATATATATAAACGAAAAACCATTCTAAAACTGTAAAGCAAAGTAGAATAATGCCAATAAACAATTAAAACTTTGTAACTAATAAAATTACGAATGGAGAAAAAACACAGCTGAGGCCGAACTGTTGTCTAGCGCTTTCATTCCTTTATTGTTTCTAGGAACTTCATCAGAACTGAAAAAAGTACATAGCCATGCTCTATAAATATGCTGTATACAGGAATACCTAATTTGCATATGATGTGATTAGTGGCCAATGGCCAAAGATTTCTTTTCACAAAACAAAAGAAGAATTCAAACCAATGATTATGTCCTCATGTTAATACAAGGGCCAATGAAAATGTTTTCAATTCTTACCAATAGTCATTGTGATGTGTGTGTTATAACAACTTTTGAAACTAACTAAGAGTGAGTTGAACAAATACTTAATACCATTGTTTTTACGATGTTATTGTGTTTACTTTTAACTGATAGTTATATTTCCAATTAAACTAGAAGCTGGAAAATCATAGGACTGACCCTGTAATAGTAGTGGCACCATTGCTTATGTTCTATCACTGTTTAAGAACTAGTGTAGTCAAAACAAACAGTCAGTACATGTTAATTTGCCCATCTTAAAGCACATTTAATGTTCAGAGAGTCATTAAGTCCTGGATGAGTGTCAGAGTTTAAAAGTAACTGCCACCTCAGTTCTTTTAACTCTAACAGAGTTTCACAGTCTCCAAAAACTGTCCAACTTGTTCCAGTACTATGAATTTAAACCCGTTGAAGTTTGTGCATAGTGCACTGTGCTTACCTAGTGCATTACTGTCGTCTTTTCGCCTGATGGCAGATAAATGTTCCTTCACTCTATCAGATAATTTTCTGATAGTTTTTCCCACGTAAAATGCTGGGCAGGAGTTACATGCAGCAGCGTACACTAGGAACATGGCATGACAGTCAAAGTGGTTGTGAAATTTGACTGTTAGATCACAGTGCACGAAAGTGAAGCTGCTGCCAGTCCACATGTGTTTGCAAACTACGCAATGATTACAAGTGAACATACCTTTGGGACCTCTGTTTGGTACAGGCTGAGGATAAAAGAAAGGTTTATCTTTTTCAAAAGACATTTTGAGCGTGGTGGTCCGTTTATAAGAGAAAGTGGGATTTTGTCCCAGAACTTTCTTGAGGTCTGCATTTGCTCGTATGATGTTCCAGTTTTTTTCTTGATTTTCGGAGCCAACATCCTTTGTTTATGAAACGGAACGTGTTAAAAGGGCAGTTCATAAGACTTTCAAGAATTATATCTGATGACCGTACCTTTTTACAAGAATGTAAATTCTTATCCCACATGTTCGAGAAGAGATACTACCCTGAAAAACTAATAAGTGAAGTTTTTACAGAAGTAGCAGAAAGAAGACACACATGGCATAAACCAATCTTACTGCATGGTTTCATCCCTAAACGCAATGATTACACAAATAATTCCACAGATAGGAACTGCAGTTACCCGCTCCCCATCAGTAGAGACATGAGAAACATAAGAGAAGTCTTGCAAAAAAACTGGAACATCATACGAGCAAATGCAGACCTCAAGAAAGTTCTGGGACAAAATCCCACTTTCTCTTATAAACAGACCACCACGCTCAAAATGTCTTTTGAAAAAGATAAATCTTTCTTTTATCCTCAGCCTGTACCAAACAGAGGTCCCAAAGGTATGTTCACTTGTAATCATTGCGTAGTTTGCAAACACATGTGGACTGGCAGCAGCTTCACTTTGCACTGTGATCTAACAGTCAAATTTCACAACCACTTTGACTGTCATGCCATGTTCCTAGTGTACACTGCTGCATGTAACTCCTGCCCAGCATTTTACGTGGGAAAAACTATCAGAAAATTATCTGATAGAGTGAAGGAACATTTATCTGCCATCAGACGAAAAGACGACAGTAATGCACTAGGTAAGCACAGTGCACTATGCACAAACTTCAACGGGTTTAAATTCATAGTACTGGAACAAGTTGGACAGTTTTTTGGAGACTGTGAAACTCTGTTAGAGTTAAAAGAACTGAGGTGGCAGTTACTTTTAAACTCTGACACTCATCCAGGACTTAATGACTCTCTGAACATTAAATGTGCTTTAAGATGGGCAAATTAACATGTACTGACTGTTTGTTTTGACTACACTAGTTCTTAAACAGTGATAGAACATAAGCAATGGTGCCACTACTATTACAGGGTCAGTCCTATGATTTTCCAGCTTCTAGTTTAATTGGAAATATAACTATCAGTTAAAAGTAAACACAATAACATCGTAAAAAAAACAATGGTATTAAGTATTTGTTCAACTCACTTAGTTTCAAAAGTTGTTATAACACACACATCACAATGACTATTGGTAAGAATTGAAAACATTTTCATTGGCCCTTGTATTAACATGAGGACATAATCATTGGTTTGAATTCTTCTTTTGTTTTGTGAAAAGAAATCTTTGGCCATTGGCCACTAATCACATCATATGCAAATTAGGTATTCCTGTATACAGCATATTTATAGAGCATGGCTATGTACTTTTTTCAGTTCTGATGAAGTTCCTAGAAACAATAAAGGAATGAAAGCGCTAGACAACAGTTCGGCCTCAGCTGTGTTTTTTCTCCATTCGTAATTTTATTAGTTACAAAGTTTTAATTGTTTATATATATATATATATATATATATATATATATATATATATATATATATATATACACATAGTAAATCTATACATACATATATATAAATATCTCAGTATGTAAGTAAAACAAATTTTCTCAATATTAATATATACAAATATATGCATATATCATACATATATAATATATATATATATATATATATATATATATATATATATATATATATACATACATAATGTATCTCTCTCTCTCTCTCTATATATATATATATATATATATATATATATACATATACATATACATACAAATATGTATGTAGTGCAGTCAGACATCAGATCCACACTGTAAACCTCTTACTGCAACAAATCTGTCCCAAGACTGTCTAAATGGGGGTGAAGGGGCTCAAACTAGGAACCTCTTTTAAGTATTGCTCTTATCCCTTCCTCCACAGCAGAACAGTTCTGTCTTGCAACAAAATAATAAGGCCTGCCAAGCCTTGAACCCAGGGCCGCTGAAGAACTTGGACTGAAGCACCAAAGGTGGTGATATTTCCATATTTATTAAGGAAGCACACACCTCCAGAGTGGTAGAACAAAATTATGCATTACAGATCCTGCAGGTGTAGCCAACATTGGGTAAGACAGTGGTTCAGGTTGTAGCTTGCTATAGGTCCCCAAACATGTCCCAAGACTCACACTCCATGTTCCTTAACACCCTGGAGAATATTAGTGTCCATCCTAACACTCTCATACTGGTTGACTTCAACTACCCCACCATTACCTGGGAAAGCTACTTGTGTACCGATGCACATGTCCATCACATCGACCTGGTCCTTGCTAACATGAAAGACTGTTGCTCTGCACCAATAGTCAACTCCTCCCTTGTTATATCTTAACACAAATTAATCACCTTTGGAAATCCACAACCCCCCCCCCACACAGGTAACCATAATGAAAAGCCTGTCCAAAGCTAACTATGGCCTCATAACAACAGAGGTGGCTAACCTCATGGCAGCCATGCAAATGGAGACTAGTTGCATGACTGCTGACTCAAATAACAATGCACTATGAACATGTACACAAATGCATGGATACAGCCATACCCAGTAAAACCAGGACCCTCACCTCCAAAAAAAAAAGAAGCCGTTCTGGTGGTCCCTGACCATAAAGAAACTATACAATAGAAGGAGGGAACCGATATGGAATAAGGTGAAGTCTCAAGACTGGAAAAAAATCCTTATCAGCCTCAATTAAAAGTTGAGATCCCCCATCAAATACTACAAAGTTAGCTGTGAAAACAGAATTGGAGCACATAGTAAAGACAACCACAAGGCCTCATACAGTTATGTAAAGAATCTCCATGGCAATACCAAGATTTGTTCTGAGCTACTAGACAATGGTTCTTCCTAGACTGAGCCAACAAATATTGCCAGTATACTGGCTGACATACTGAGCACAAACTTTACACCTATCTCCCCCCTCAAAGGACCACTCACAATACCAGTACACTGTCAGACACCCAGTTGCTGCTGCACAGGTTAAAACATCACTGTCCAAGGCCAATAATATAGCTTATATTGGGCCTGACAATATCCCTGGTTGTGTTCTACATGAACTATAGAGTGACCTGTCACCTCACCTGTGTGTCCTGTTCAAGCACAACCTCACCTCAGGCTCTGTCCCTACTGAATTGTACACTGCTAAAGTCACCCCTCTCCACAAACAAGGTGTGACTACAGACCCTGGGAAATACCACCCCAACTGCCTGACAAGTCTCTTATGCAAAGCTATGGAATGCATCATCATGCACCTAATAAACAGGGATATGGGAATCTGCAGACTCAACATCCCACACAGTTTACTTTTGTGAAGGATAGGTTATACATGCTCAATCAACCTGGTCAACTTCTTGGTGTCAGTCACCTGAGCTGTGGATGAAGGCAAGGTGGCACATACAGCCTACCTTGATCTGGCCAAAGCCTTTGATAACATTCCCCACTCAAGAATCATGCAAAAACTCACTAAGCTAGACGTCAACCCCTATATCACCAGGTGGGTTGCAAAATGGTCACAGATAGGACTCACAGTGTGGAAATAGCTGACTTCAAGTCAGACTGCTGAGCAGTCATAATCATGTTTGGTATCAACTTCTCTGAAGTCCATGTCAACATGAAGGGGTTCTGGCTCACAAAGTTTGCAGACAATTGCAAGTTTGGAGCTGCTATTAACTACCCAAGTGATGTTGGCATTCTACTGAAAGGGCATTAAACTCAGTTCCAGAAAATGTGTTGTCATCCCCCTTGTGGAAAACCCTGTTCCCATGATTTGCCACTTTGATGGTAGTCCCCTGAGCAAAGAAGGTGTTATAAGAGATCTGGGTACACAGGTTGACAGCAATGTCTCTTGACCACCACATTGTCACTGTGGTTACAAAGTCTTTCTATGTGGCACATCCCAGCACTAATGCATTAGCGTCCAGGAAGGAAGCGGTTATTGTCCCCCAGTAGTCTTCTTGACAGAGTGACACAGTTTGTTTCAGCATACATATTCTGTATGATGTGAGGTAGGTAAATGAAATGTATGTCCTCATTTTCTAACAACAATCATATCATTGCAGTGATTTACCAGAGAAATTATAAAAATCTGTAAAACAGACCAGAAATATGAGCAATAAACCTGGACATCCTGAAACAATACAGCCAGATGACAGGTATGCTCAGAACCCAATTCTGCAATGAATCTGGACCAAGGCTGACAAGGTGGTGGGTGGAAGCCGTGAAAATGGGCATGTATCTGAAGTACTGGCATAGATAAGCTAACACAGTTGCTGTAGTAACACCCTCCTGTGTGCTCTAACATATATTTACTGAAACAGCACAAGTAATTGAATTAGGACATCTGCTATGGGTAATTACACGTGTTTTTGCAAATATATCAGGCACTACGGGGATGTAACAGCAGTGACAAACAGACACCAGTGTGAAAGTGCATACCCACAACCAACATCACCACAGTCACAGTCACATGAACAGTAGAGTATACGGACTGTGTGAACAAATGCATCATTGTTTGCCACTCGCTCACTAGCCCTAAATATACAGTCCCAATTCTCAGTGTAATCTGAATCCTAACCTTGGTACAGGACATGTCTCAGTCTGCCCCTACAAAACATACAGCCAATAGATCAGTGGAAACTGGAGCAGCATGCACAGTCAGATAAAGAAAGAGCTACAACACTTACATTCACCCCCCATCCATACACAGCCCAAATAACATCTACACATGAAATGTGTACACAGTCATGACAGTCTAACAATGGCCAGATATACACAGGCCTCTCACATGTACAGTTCACCTCAGAATGTACAGGCTCAGGACTCATATCTAAGGCCTCTTCCCTGACACGTCTGTGGGTCTACTACATCACTTGGATGGTAGCAGGAGTGAAGTCAAGAAATAATGATAATAAATATGTCTGCACCTCAGTGACATCTAGATAAACCCTGACATCAGCTGGGGACAGAAGCACATACACAGGGGTAGATTGGACATATTGCTGTCATACATTGAGACAGTTGCAGATGTTATTGGGTTTGTTGTAACATCCTTTATGAGGAATATGACGTTGGTAATACCAATAGATGTGAGTATTTACTGACTGCATCCCCCATAGTCCACTACTGATTTACCAAGGACACCAACTGTCTGGGGAACAGACAAAACATAACAAGTAGACATGAGGCCAGTCTGTGGACAGCATGCCAGTGGAGATGTATGTCAGAGACATATCACTGTCAGTCTAGAAGTCACTCACTAAATGCATGCCCACACAAACCCTGTCAATCTATCAATCTGCCATGTGTATAGCAGTACTGATGACATAGAATCTGTTCACAAACCTGGGGATATGTCCCCCATGTTGTTTGGCTGTCTCCACATGTCCTGTCCTGTGACGTATTGCCACCTACTGTATGTGAATCTGTAGGCCACCACCTCTGCAATGTCCCTCACACAGGCAAGGAAAAGGAGCAAGGCCCACATTAAGGAATGTTCCATATGTTGGAACTAGCAGCAATGTCCAGGCCCACAGCACAATACAATGTGGGCACCTACATAGTGGTATGGCCTTAGCAATACCTGACATCTGCACATCTGTACAGAGGACAGACAGAAAGTAAATAGCCAACAGGTTATACATTAGGATGAATGATTTAAAGATAGACGTCTGAAACTGAAAGGTATGCCATTACTGCATGACAGCAGTCCTCAAAAACAAGACCAAAAAACATAGTATTCTACAGTTAATATCAACATATCAGATCAATATCCAATAGGAGATACATAAAAACATACAGATCAAACACCAAGAACAAGATAGTACTCAGAGTCCCATCTTTGCATGCAGGGGTGTATGGTTCTAGTAGTACAATCTGCAATTTACTCTTACTTGGAAAAGCACCGTTAAAAGTATTAATGTAATGATAATGTGTTAAACATTTTTTTGTCAACCAGTGCACTGTAGCTGGTGGAACATGCAAGTGTGACTGCATATAACCTGGGATACTACCCATGTATGAAACAAATACAAAGAGAAAAGATTGTGGTACTACCCATGTATACCCAGGTGTCCTATACTGTATAGTCACACACCTTACTTCTGTAATGACAGCACATAGAAACATGTTATATACAGGAAATTAAATACACTGATTAAAGATGTCATTACCCTGCTATATTTTGAGACTGGAATGTGATCACTGGTTACCATGGCTGAGCTATGCTTAGCAGGTTTCAGCATTGCTTAAATGAAAATGCTAAGCAGATTTGCGCAGTGGTAACCAAAACCTACGCGGTGTAAGTGCCTTTTCATTTAACCGTACATTAGCACCGCTTACTGTCATGCAAACCTGTGCAAACATGCTTAAAGCTGCTCAAAACTGCCTTAATCACTCTGTATCCAGCAGTCCTTGTTCTGCCTTGCAACAAAATAAACAGCCCTTGCAGGTCTTGAACCCGGTATCCTGCACACCGTAGTCAAAACAATTTACCAGGAAGCCACCTCAGCTGTATAGTTTTAGGATGTTTTCTCAAACATACCCTTCTTTACAGCCAGTTTACAATAGGGAAGAGACTGTGCAATTAGGAAGGATTAGTATCTATAAATATATATATATATATCTGAATAGAAACATACATAGTGAGAGAGAGAGAGAGAGAGAGAGATGTAGGGCGATCCATATATGCATACAACAATATATAGATATATTACCAATAAATACTGAGGTGTATACATATATATATGTATATATATATATATATATATATATATATATATATATATATATATATATATCTACAAATATATACATATATACACACACACATATATATATATATATATATGCATATATGTCCCAAAATGCCCATACAGACATATGCTGCTGATAGACCACCCATAACGGGGGCAGCACGCACAGTTAGATACAAAAGCAGCCATGACACTCACATCTGCCCCCCCCCCCACAGTCCAAATAAATAAGTGAACAGTACACTGCCACAAAATCATGATAGGCGATACACAATGGCCAGACATACAACAACCTCTTAGCAAAACAAATACAATCTGAACATAGCAAAGAGAAATACAAACAAGCAGTAATTCACACATGTTTAGTATATGCTGATGTCTTGGCCAAAGCCTCTAAGGAGTAAAACATTATCAGAAATGCATGCCTTAATCACAAGAAGCAATTAACACTTAATTACATAATTAAATACACAGCCTCCAATTACACTCCTCATTTAACCCCCTACGGGATAAAATATCAAAGTTAACATTAATACATTGAGTCTGTACATAACAATTGTCCTTTTATGAATGTTTCATCAAACTGAGTAACAGACTTTTTCAAAAACAGTACCTTGGAACCCAATGCTGTCCCCATGGTGAGATTTTATTCAAATGTACGGCTATAGAACTGTCATCTTTCTTATCACATGTTCTAACAGCCTAGTTTTAAAATGCGTTACTGTCCCCCACATAAAATATGTTACAAGGGCATCTAAGAGATTTCTCTATACACCAACCTCTTGAATGTACAGTCTTCAACATGTTTCCCAGCCTTTCCCCTCAGCAGAAATGACAGCACTAAATAATGATAGACCAGTATACCTATCAACCTCCTACTGTATGACATATGGACAAAGCCTGACATAATTGGTGGACAGAGGCCCAAATACATGGCCATACTTGAAATATTGCTGTTATACATTGAGAAAGTTGCTGGTGTTACAGGGTTTGTTGTAACATATCTTTTCTGAGGGATATAAAGTCAGAAAAACAAATGGTTGTTACCATTTACATAATGCAATCATGAGAGTATGCTACTGATTTGCCAAGGACGACACCTGTATGGGGAACAGACCAAGCATAACAGGCTAACCTGTGGCCATTATGTGGATGGCCCTACAGTTGAGAACTATGCAGAGACAGAACTTTGTCAGACTGAAACCCATGCAGAAGAAGCATGTGCAGACAAACCCTGTTAAACTAGCAGCAGTCCAACGTATAACAGCAATACTCACATTCTGCCCCTAAGTCTTGAACCTTCACCATTTAGTTGGCTTGTCTCCACAAGTCTTGTTGTAAGAGGTAATAGCTCACACAACTCTAGGATGTCTTCCTCACAAGTAAGGGAAAGGGCCAACTCCCACATGGAGTACTCAATTATAGGAGTATGTTGCCATGACATTGGCTATTGGAAGAACTACACAGCTGCTCTGCATGCAATTAGCACATGGGGAACCACAATAGGTGCACGGGCCATCACCTGGTCATGAGCATCACCTACAAAAGCCATGCTGTCACCTATTCAAATCAGCTCTATCCCTGTAGTGCACAGAGAAAGAGAGAACAAATAAAACATAAACTGGAAAAGAGAAGAAAGAAAAAAGGTAAGTGGAACATTTAAGCATGTAATTGAATGTAGTACTTGTTCTGTAATAATGGGAAATATGATTTGGAGAAATATATGTCCTAGCAAGTCTTGCTGTAGTTATGTCCTGCTGAACAGCTGCTATGGCCATAGCATCTGGCCCTCTATGCAATGGGAGAGATCACAGACATGCCTTTCAACTGTACAGATATTCACAGAATGTCCAGATTTTCCCATCATAGTTTTTTGTCTGTTCATCCTGAAATCTGTACTTTTCTGGCCAATAGCTGAGGATTGAAGTCCTCAAGTAATGACAAACACTTGAATTTAAGACTCCACATCCTTAAGAATATTCACCGTAATGCAAAATGTATCATTCTGCAAACTTCCTATGTTTGTAACAGGAATATTTAAAGTCTGTCCCTATTTATCCCCCAGCCATTTTAGGCTTTGTCCAGATGTGATGCTCTGAGACGTTGCAAGGTAGGATCACAGCTCAGGAGCCTGACTCACCCTGGGAAAGGATAGCTCATATTATTTATTTATTTCAGTTTGATTACCGGGGAAGTCCACTGGGCTAAATGGGCCCGTTTTCAGTGGAGGCCCGGGGAGAAAAGCTCCAAAACAAACAAACAAATCAATACATTTATATATACAGATTACAAAATAATTTCAAAGTACATGCTAATCCAAGTTCAAATATATATATGACAACCGCTGGGGTGTCTGTAAAACAGTTGTTACTGTGCCACTGCTAGGCCAGTTAATGGGATGTTATCCATATCCATGTTACCTGTGAATATGAGTATGACACATGTTTGTCTTGTAAAGCTAAGAGACCTATATAGGGCAGGTGCATAGTAAAATACTATTGCAGACATGTGCGTTGAACTGCATGTGATTTATTGAATTAATAACATTCAACCGTACAGTGTTTTGCTGGACAATAAGCACATTTGTGACTGATATCTGTAGTCATATACACATATACCTGTGTTATGTCAGCCAAACCACTGGCAGGTCTGTGAGCAATGACATTGTAACATAATAGCCTACTTATGACTGTTGGACATCTTCCAGGTTATCACATTGATGTCAAAGCCTACTGTGCAATCAACGTACTAATGTTTGATGCAGCTATATTAATACAGTATCAATACTGATGTACCTTTTGTCACTCATTTATGTGTGCCATTGTCCAGATGTGCAGCTATAACAGGTTGAGAAGAATGATGGAGCAGCAAGACTGTAAATACAGTGTGCCATACTAACATAGAACAGAAATGTATACCAGGTATCCCCTGAGCACATGTATGCATACGTATGTTCAGCTGGAAGGCACAAAACTAATCACATGGGTTTCAAGCAGTCAGGTACATATGTTGTGCATGTTGCAAATGTGTATAATATCAGTGTGAGTGCACACAACAGACATAAATGTGTACAGCTACTCGTTGTTGCATTGCCCTGACACTGATATAGGTACTAGAGTAGGCATGATTATCAGGTATTAATCGGAGGTGTCCAACTGTGTTATGACCCTCTGTCCAGGCCTACCACTACCAGCTATATCAGCACCTGTATAAACTGGATATCACAAGTGTACACACCCCTGTTGGAATGCCAGGTTTGTGTGCTGTATGACAATCAGACCACATAAGATCATTTCATATTCCTTCTCATCTTGAATGTGACCCCTAACCTGTACAATTCCATTGAAATACAATCAAAGGTGTTTCTAGGAAGGTGAGCAACTATTGCCAAGTCAAGATGTGCCATGATGTTAGAGTCCAAACGAAGACGAATGAGTGCTGTAACCATCTCAAGAGGTGCATACACAACATATCAGTTTAAGGGTGTGCACACTCATTCAACTGGCTTATTGTACTGATTATTTCCATATGTATTCACAGACCAGATTGTTATGTTTTCAATTGAATTTTACAGGTTATAGGTCACATTACAGGTGGAAATTGTTTTGAAATGAGTTATTGTGGTGTCATATTCCAATTGCACAATTACCAGGCATTGTAACAGGCGTGTGTACCCTTTATATCCACTGTAGCTATATGGGCTCAGCAGTACCTGACCTGTATAACCAGCCTCCACCAAGTTAGAGGAATCCCCTTTGGTGGATAGCAGCAATACACAAACCACATAATAGGTTGCTACATTGGCTGTACAGGGACACATAGGTGTAGACAACAACTTGGAAGCAAGCCCACCTATATCTGAGCAAGCATGTAAGTTCACAGGTGACTTACTTAAGGCTGACTATGACTACAAATCAGACATATCCACACCACCAAGGACAATTGCAACTATTTCTCCACATATTTTGTAAGTCTCAGAGGAAACAACACAATGCACCCTGTACTGGGGGTAAAGAACACCTCATACACACATGCCATAGATATAGGCAACCTGCATCACACATGTTAGGTGGGAACATCACCACCATGTCCACCCCAGTTGTACAGGGGGATATGCACATCAACCACACTCCTCCCCTCAGCAATGGTGAGAATGTACCTATTGTCTACTGATGGCAACAGCAGCATATCTCCACGGGGCATAATAACATCACTGGCTGTCTCCTACATGAACTCAGGCATGTGCTCACAGCTCCATCAACACACCACAGTCAAACACAGACCTGTTGCCATCCACACACCATCCACATGGAAGATGGCCAGTCTCAACTCTCTACACAGAAATTAAAGGAGAATAGAGGATTATGCAATCAAGTGTCCAACATTGGGGGGATTAAGATAACTCAGGGCCAGGAGTGTAATGCAAGCTGCTATAGCCATGATAGCTTGGAGGGTTATGGTGTAGTGTGGATTATTTGCAAGTAATATTCACTGTTGATGTCCAATTTCACAACAGTATGAGGTCCTGTGACTTTTTTCCTGTTTATGTCTTCCAGGTAACATGCAGAGGGCTCGCCAACCAGCATTCTCTGTTGGGAAAACTGACATCATCACCCAATATGTGATTGGACGTTATGCCCTGTTATTTGGATGGAGAGCAGAGGATGTGTGGGAGAGGACTGCCCTGTGTAACAGTGTGGTCCACAGGGTAAATGATGCTGGCCTGTGAGCATGTGCAGCATTGGGCCACTGACCTCATCTGCCATGCTCGTTAATGGGCTGCTGCTGCTGTAGCAAAGGTCCGGCTAGCCACAGGTGGGGGCCCAGCCATCCCACCCCCATTGATACCCTCCAAGGAGCTCCTTGCCAAACTTGGGGCACCTGCCCAATGTACAAGTCATGAAACTGAGGGAAGCATTGTGGAGGTGGGTTGCACACACACACTCTGGATGAGGAGTATGTAGGTAAGGGCCCAATGGGGATTAGTACACTAATGTATCAGACATACATGTATCTGTATTGTATCTACATCCATGTGTCAGGTCTGATTGCAGTTGTGGATGGGGTTTTCTAATACACAGAGGTGCACATCTATGGTGAGGACAGGACATTGTGTATTATTAGGGTTAGTACTGTAGATGTGCAGACATGCTGAATCCATCCTGTACCAAGGCCACATGTGAGTCTGCTGACAATATCTCCCTCTCACAACTACCTAGGACCCTCTGGACTGCATATGGGACAGTAGCTTGAAGCTGGTGAATATGACATTGTTCTGTTGTTGCCTGTAAGTACCCCAGGCATGTGAAGGGCATGCAATTTTCCATGCACACAACCATTAGTAATAGCTATATTGCTTTATGTAATAGCTATATTGCTTTTTGTGCATGTTCACTTGTGCTGGGGTTAACGGCATTGCATCACAGTGGTCACCACTGAGGCCTATCTGATGTGAATTCAACATTCCTGTAGCATACCTCGCAACTTGTTAGTGCCAAGATGTCTGGACAGAGGCCAGCAAAATGGGTTGGACAAACAGCCTAAGGTAGGGACATGTGTGACACATTAGTGGTATACAGTGGATATAAATTGTGTACACATCCCTGTTAAGATGAAGGTGCTCCTGTTACATACTAATTAGGACCACAATATGTTAGTGCACACCCCTTCCAGCCTTTAATATGACCCATAACAGGGACAGTTCATTTGTAAAACCAACAATCTTGACTCGTGTATTGCACCTACAAGCCTGGCCACCTGTGAGGGCAGCAGATATTGTAACAGCATGATGTTTCAGTCAGGTAGGGTACCTCATGCTGCCATATGTGTCAGTACACTCACTGTGGCCTATTTGGCTACAATATCACATACATGGGCATTATTAAGGCACACAGACCACTTCTGACCACATATAGGTTGCAAATATATAGATAACCCAGACACATCTGTACAGAGGACTGTACAATGTTTTAACCTGCTGCATGTGAGGCAGATGCTGTTACCACACAATATAAAGTAACGGCAGGGGAAGGTGGTCACTAGCCGTGTATGGTATATGCCACACAAGATATGATTCTCACACACACAAACAGTTGCCAGCATTGGGATAAGAACTCCTGCCTATCTAGGTATTCCTATAATAGTGCTACACAGTTATCCAACTTGCCACAGAGTTATACATTTCCACCTCTTCCAAAGGTACTTCTAAGGTGGATGACATCAACAGGACTACTAGACTGAGGCGCAGTGAAGTGTGAAGGGGAGTACACAAGTCAAAATGGTATAAGCTATTATTACTAAGTACGTGATTCACACACACACACACACACACACACACACACACACACACACACACACACACACACACACACACATTTGCCAGTATTGGGATTAGAACTCCTGCCTATCTAGTTATGTCTACTACAGTGTTATGCAGTTACCACACATGCTACAGAGCTTACTGAACTTTTACATCACCAAAGCTGCTAACTGCACAGCTGTGGTAAAGTATTACAGGTGGCACAAAGTCTGCCTTCTCTTCCACCCTGACATCGTGCTAGTTCTTTCTGTCTTGCACTTCAACTAGCATTATGGCTTGGCACTTTACCAGGTTATTGTATCAAGAAGTGTGACACACCTAGGTGCCATCTGCAGTAATCATTCATCACAGATGTAGCCCCAGTACTTACTAGTTATGTCCACCCATCCTGGTATGTTTGAAGGGCAGTTTTCTGTGCCTTCACCCATTAATCTGGTACACTTGTCCATTCTGAGGCATTGTTGCAACTGCCTCACAGGTCTGAGTGTTTGGAGTTTAGAGGGGAGGGTTGTCTGTGTACATGAGGCAGTTGCAACAGTGCTTTCACCCATTAACCTGGTACATTTGTCCACTCTGAGGCACTGTTGCAACTGCCTCTTGTCTAAAGACAACCATCTCCTCTAAACTCCAAACACGTAGGCCTGTGAGAGTTACCCATATATCACCCAATGTGGACATGTGCACTCTCCACTAAAGACTGGACTAGCAGGTCAAGAGGATAAGATCAACATCTGTACCACACCATGTGGAATACGTAGCTCACCATGACACCTACTTTGACAGCCATGACATACAGTGAAAAGTCACACACCCAAACAGCACAGACCAGCACGACAGACACCCACTCAGACATCATGACATGGCACACGCCAAGGGATACATATTTAACCTACACAGTGTGCCCCTCACCCTAAGCTCCTAAGCATAACTACCTTACAGTGATCATGGGTAACTCAATACTGTGGTACACATATATCCCACTCACTAAGTTAAATATGGAGCAGGTAACAGCCAAATATCTATCACATGCCAGCATCCAACACATGACATAGCCAGTCATGGCACTCTACAATGACTACAAGTATCCCTCTGTATCCATGTGGGTGTGAATGACTTGGTACACACCACCCTGGACTACATGACAAGAGACGTGGTTGAACTCTCTGATTATGTGATGAAGGCAGGTGTGACAGTAGCCCTGAGCAGTGTACCATCATCACCCCCAATGATGCTACGGTACTATCAATAGATGATTGACTGCAACATTGGCTTATGTGTTTTGTCTCATTCTCAGGGGATACAGTACCTCTCTCTGCTTGGGACGACATGATTGAGAGAACCCAATGACTTGCCACAGATGTCCTACATCTGTCAGCACTGGGTTTCCAGGTGCTGCCTAAGTGCCTTGCCACTCCTATGATGCCTTAATAGGCAGTGTTTCTAATGTAATTACCACCATAACAGCTAGACATGTATGCATTCTGAGGGTCATGCTGCTCAACAGTAGACATCTAACTGTCAGGATGCAGTCACTCAAAGCACTCAGAGTGGAGGACACATGTCTGCTGTAATGGAGAGGTGGTTCACAGCAGCAGACAGCAGACCTGCAGTACACATTCCGCAGCTGTCAGACCCCAAACATGGACCACACCACAACTTCACAGGTGGTGTTGTCTCCATATTCATTATGGCTAGGAACACCTCCAGACTAGTATCTCAGCATAATGCATTGGAGAAACTTCCGGTACAACTGCCTTGGGGTTATAGTGCAATCCAGACCATAGCCTGCTATGGGTCCACATCTATGTCCCTAGACTGTCAATGCACATTCCTTAACACCCTGCCATCTATGATGGTCCAACACAACACTGACATAGCATGAGACTTCAACTACTCCTCCATTTCCTGGGGAAAGTAATCAAGCACCAGTACAGTAGCCCAACACTTCTGGGATTCATCATTTCCAATGCCGTGGACCAGCTCATACTGACCCCTGGTAGAGCATGGAACAATGTTGACCTGTGTTGACTACAGATGTCAATCCCTGCATCATGAGATCCACATAGGTTGTAATCAACATGGAACTCAACATGGCAGCCACACCCCCCACAAAGGTAAGCACCTTACAAAACCTCTCCAAAGCTGACTTTGCAGCCATGAAAACAGAGGTGGATGACTTCACTGCACCCATGGCAATGGGAAATAGCTGCATGACTGTGGAATCATACACATGTGCACTGTACAAACAGGTACATGAATGCATGGTACTAGCCAGAGCCAACAGAACCCAGACACTGTCCTCCAAATACTGGGAGACAATGTGATGGTCCCCTGCCATTACTAAAGTGTACATCAGAAGGAGGACATTGTTGCAGAGAAAGGTGGTGTCCTATGACTGTTAAATTCCCTTATTAGCCTCAAACACAAATTTGAATCCCTCATGGAATCCCCTACAGGCATCTATAATGGCAGACATGCAGCAGACACTGAAAACAATCACAACAGCCTTTCATAATCAACAACCTCCACAGCATTAAACGCAAGTGCTGTGAGTTACTGTACAATGCTAATACCAATCCTGAGACAACAGATATTGGCTACAGTCTTGGCAACACATTCAGCGACAGCTTTACCCCTCCCTCCCCCCACAAGAAAAGTGCTGAGAGAATGTGTTCTCACATGCTGTATCCCGTTTCTGTTCTAGGCATCTGTGTGTCACCAGTATGTGGCCCTGCAACAAGACCACAGGGTATGGCAGTACGGTAACACATCCACCATGTCAGGGCAGAGTACAGCGGTATGTGCATGGAAATTCCCGGTCTGTAATACAGTGATTGCATATGCCTGAGGGTTGTAGATATGTAAATGTTGATTTGAAACATCTCTTGTAGACTGGAGAATGGTATGTTTGTGTGGTTTGGACACACCTCTGATTGCTAATAACCACAGCCGTAGGGGATATTCATCAACCAAACACACTGAGATTACTATTCTCACACACACACGTATACACACACACACACACACACACACACACACACACACACACACACACACACACACACACACACACACACACACACACACACACACACACACACACACACACACACACACACACACACACACACACACACACACACACTCTTGCCAGTACTGAGATCCATAGGTTCATTGCTTCATAGGTGTGTAGTAGGTGAATGGGTCTGAAGGCTCTACAAGGCTAGCCCAAGGGAATACTCTGGCATCAGGCCAAATGAAAATAGTCCCTAGTGTGGCTCAGGAGTATAGTCACTGGAGTGGTCCCCAGGGGTGGGTATTGTATTCTCCATCCACTCATCTAGATTTCTATTGTGGGTGGCCAGTGATGTGCACTGCTTCACATGTATGTGATTTACATTCCATAACATGGACAGTGTCTGGGTTGTGCACATGTCCCACATGCATGTTCTTTTAAGTGTGGAAGTGTGCTTGAGGTCTCTGAGGCATGTTGTGTGGACAGATTGGTATCTTCAGAAGTAGCATTCCTGACCTTATTTGGTGAGACATGGCTGTGTAACTGAGGTAGTGATTGCGCCAACATACATAGTATGATACAGGGATTCATTGGAGTTATTGGAGTCTGTCCATACAGGCCATGTGTATAAGGCATGGTATTCACTTTGTGGGGTACGTTTGCAGACTTTACAATTGTTGCAGGTGTTCATTGGGGAACATGGCAAAAGGGCCACTGTACAGATTGATTAGGCTACTGAGGGAATGGAACAGGGTGCCATGTCCTTTTACTTCCTGGATAAAACACACTCAGTCAGGAGATGTAACACATCAAAGTACTTTCTGATGTCAGTGGCACTGTTCTGGTCAACAGGCAGCTGACTGTCAACCTGTGTTCCCCATTCTGTTATAATAATGTCACTGTTCAGTGGACTACCACCAATATATTACTTCATGTGAGCCATGGTGCTCCCAAAGGTCATGGCGGCACATCTCCTGGCATTGAGGTAATGTCCAGGGTTCTGACAACAGTCATAGGTGTCAAGTGGTCTTTGGGCATGATGTCAACATCACATGGATTGGGAATGCTACACCCACCTTACTGTTGTATGCAAACATTATCAGCCTGGGTGCCTTTGTGTTCTCCTGCACCTCAGAAAGGTAGATCCCAAACATGAGAGGACATGGGTCCGTACCCTGTGTGACACCAGTCATGTCTAGTCATTGAAAAAAAATGAAGCAAAGCAAAACTAACAAAATGGTGAGTCCATGGCAGGAGAAAAATCAGCTTTATTGTAAAATCCACCGCTGACTAAGTGCATCTAATGGTACTAATTCACTAATAACTAACTAATTAATTATATATTATTTAAATGATTATTTTAGTGTGGGTGAAAGCGCTTAATCAGTGGTAGATTTTACAATGTCTGGTCATTGGTTTGATATGGTGTCCACTGCAATAACACTGTGGGTACTATCTGTGAGGCAATTTGCTAAAGAACTACTGATATAGTGGTTGCTGCCTAGCCAAGTGTTTTTGTGTATGATTCCTGGGTGGGGAGTGGTCTCAGAGTATTAGAAGGGTTGCCTATATTGTTAATTAAGCCATATTGTCACATAGTCATTGCACATGACACTACACATTTAAGGCTGTGGATTGTCTACACCAACCTCTATGGTGTTTGACAACTGTTGTCCTTGTAATGTAGACATTGGGACATATACTAGATCCTCAATATAATAATTTAGTAAACCCCACCCCCAATGGATCCTGTTATTACACAATCACACCAACACCCCAGAGGATACTGATGACAGACACACACACACACAAACACACACACACACTTGCCAGTACTGGGTTTTGAACCCCTACCTAGCAGTGTATTATTAATACAGTGTTACACATTTATCATATGTGCCACACAGCTTATCGGATGAATGTTGTCCCAAGGTACTTCGAAGGTGAGGAACATCACCAGCCCTTGTAAATACTGGCATTGGGTGATGTAGTGGGTGAGAGATTTCACAAAATATTTTACCCTGCACACACCATCTACATATGCCAGGAGTGAGGTTCAAACCTCTATATAACTATGTTTTCAGACTTTATGTTATGCATTTACCAAATGCACCACTTGCCTTACATGGTTTAGGGTTGCCAACAGGTACTTCTAAGGTGAATGATATTTGTAGGACTGCTAAAGTCAGGCACTGAGAAGTGTACTGGGTGTAAATAGGGCCAACATCTTTAAGGTGCAGACACATATATGTACACAAACACTTGCCAGGAATGAGATTTAAACCCCTACCTATGTAGTTATTGTTACCACATTGTTACGCATTTATCACATGTGCTACAGAGCTTATAGTTAGAACAGTGTCAGCAGCTGTGCTAAAGGAGGGGTAAGGGAAGTGTAGTGAGTCTGAATGGCCACAAAATCAGGTTTCTACAAAGACACACACACTCCCTCACACAAACACACATTTTCACATTTGCCAAGACCAGGATTAGAACTCCGACCTAACTAGTTTGCTACACTATAGTATTTACGCCAATATCAAAAGTGCTACAGAGCTTACATGTTGGAGAGCTGTCCAAAGGTATCTTTGAAGGTGAGTGACATCAGCAGCAGTGCTAAAAGGAGGAGTAAGGAAAGTGTAGTGAATGTGAATGGCCACAAAATCAGGTCTGTCACAGTTACCGAGATGAGGATTAGAACTCCTACCTAATTAGTTTGCTACACTATAGTATTTCACAGTTATTGCAAGCACCACATAGCTTATAGAGCTGCAAGCTGCCCACAGGGTTATTTCAGGCTGACTGACATTAGCAGGAGTGCTAAAGTAGGGCAATGGGAAGTGTAATGAGTGTGAATGGCCTCAACTACATTCATCTAGAAACACACACACACACACACACACACAACTTTACATTTGACAGGACTGAGATTACAACTGCTACATGGATACTTATTTGTACTGTAGTGTTACACAGTTATCACAGGCACCACTGAGACTAAAGGGCTGAGGGCTAACCAAAGGAATTTCTACAGTGAATGACATCAGCACATCATGTGATATAGGCCAAAGGGATGTGCACTGGGTGGGAAAGGCCTCATAATGGGATTCTCTCTGTCGCTGTCTCTCTCTCTCTTCCCCACATCTCTGTGTATGTATATTTGACATATATTATGTTGGCCTTCGATATGTGTGAGTATTCCTATCCAGTGTGTGTGTGGGTGTGTGTGTGTGTGTGTGTGTGTGTGTGTGTGTGTGTGTGTGTGTGTGTGTGTGAGAGAGAGAGAAATATCATTGGTGTACAATTTGGTGTGTGTGCACAGACATCTGTGAATAACAGATATCTGTAGTCCACTGTATTGCCAGACATGGGCTTCATTTCTCTAAGTGTATGAGCATGCCCAGTATGACCTTCTATATTGAATGTGTGCATACATTCCAGGGAAGGTTAGACTCCAGTTCAAGGTTTTGTGTGCTACAGCTACACCTAGCAAACTGTTTCTGCAGGATATCTATAGATAGGTTGCCAATATGGAGACACAATGGGCGTAACATACTGGGGATGCTGTAACTATTGCTGTCTGTGCTGCTTTTGTAACATGGTTGGTTGTAGCATAGATTTTCTGACATATGTACTGTTTTACACAGTGATGTATCATGTCATCAACTACTGACAGCTATCATTCTTTGCTCACAGTTATTTACCAAGGAAATGCAAGATGAATGAAGCTGAGACCAATATTCTGAGGCACATAGACTACACATTCTGCCACACTCCTGCCATTGTGGAGGGGTAGCTACAGACAATAGACTGTTGGTTCTGTGTAAATGGTCCAGCGCCTTGTTAGTATGTTGGCTGAGAATCCCCTTCTTATGCTTTTGTCAACTTAATGGAATGACCATATCCTGCTGGGGCCAAACCTGTCAGCTTTACAGATACACACAGATTATCCAGAGGCCGGACTCATATATCTGGTCAGTTTACCTTCACGTTGGGGTTCACAAGCAGTTTTGTGGCTATTCATTCATGGGTTTGCAGTCAGGGGGTAGTATGGATGGACATTAGAGTTTCAGACTTCACACACCCCATGACATCCATGCTTCTACACCCCCTCTGTTATTCTGTACTCTTCCTAACATTATGAAAGCAATATCTCAGCAGTATCCCTATAGTTGAGTGTTTATCCCAGTAGTATTTATGGCCTGGTCCACAGTCCTTGCAGTAGAACATGGGGAGGCATGCTACTAGCATTTGTCAATTTGGCCTTGCATTTGTTTTCTGTTTATTGTGTTAGGTTGTTAGTTAGGACCCCCCTGACATTCCATGCATTGGCACTATGGATGAGGTATGGGCCTTTGCCAGAAGATTGTAGGCCATTTGAGAGTGCTGCAGGCCATCTGTAGCAGGCCAGTGCATTTTGTCAGTCATATGTTCCCAGGCTGAAAGCCAGTGGATTAACCTGGTGTGACAGTGGTGAGTGGTTGAGGTGTTCCTGTCAATCCTTCCTGTTCATACTGATCCACAAGTCTGGATGTTGTCAGGTTGCTGCTTACAGCTAGGAACACACCTGCATTGGACCCCTATTCAGCATGCAGCATCATGTATGTATTCCCATACTGAAATGGGTTCATGCTGTACTTATTTCCTATAGCAAGGATATGACCTGTGATAAACCTGTGGCTGATGGTGGGGTGAGCTGGGTGCATGTGTGATATGGAAGCTACTTGCAACTGACTCATAAATATACCTGGGACATTCTCCTTATGCTGGCTTGTGTGTGGACATGGGCAGCCTGTCATCACTTTATAACTGTGCCTTTTGTGGTCTGCCAGTGATTGGCCAGACTACCAGTATTCCATACTAGAGGGCCAGCTAATGTGATGCTAACCTCTATGGAAAATTCCAAACTTGTGTGCAGTTGACAGTTATTTTATATGCACTCTGTGTAGGTTACTTCCACCTGTGTACTGTTTCTATGTATGGGGCCCCATTCATGCTGTGTCCAGTTTTCTGACAGTGACAGATATTGACATCTGGACAGTGAGTATGTACAGCTGCTGAAATGGGTGTAGCTGAGAAGCAGTGTGGTTGGCACTGCAGTTGTTGGAACATGGTCCTGTTGACCACAGTACTGTATCTAGGCCACTGAGACCCAACCATCTAGGCCTACATGCTGACCACTTCCAGGCAATATTAAACACACAACAAAGTTACCACACTGACCCCTGCATATTGTACACATGCAACAATATATATTGGAACAGCTCTGGCAATCTGTGCTCCAGTGATATTACTCCTCAAACTTACATGTTACTGCATTTCTAGATGGGACTTTAAACATTTGCAATGACTTTACTGGTATTTCAGTTACTCTGCTGGCTTCCATTTCATATTGTATTGTGACCTATCATGCAGAAAGGAGGCATATCATTAGAGTAGACATGTTAGATCATAATGGCATGAATTTCAGTTTCAGACTTCTTACCCTTCAGCACTAAAATCCAACTGCCAGACCTGTTGTAGTATGTCTGTGTATGTCTGATGGGGGGCTGTTCACTATTGCCATCATTTGGGGACCTTAGCCCGGCCTTTCTTTATGGTCATCTACATCTGTTCTGCTAGGTGGGGCTGGTGGTGGGTATGTGATCCTCATTGACATCCATGTGTGTGACCTGTTGACACCCACAGTTATTTGGGTCATCACATGTACTGCAGTGGGGGTTGTCACCTTGTGTAGTACTGCCTAGTATGTTGACACCAGTATTTGTTATGAAATTCCTGCTGTCCCATATAGCTGTCTGCTGCTATCCCATTCAGCCACCCAATTCCCTTGCATGCTTGCATCCATAGCATACATACAACTATGAGAATATACTACTCCATTCAGTAATTGATAGGGAGTGTGACTTACCTTGTTGCTGGGCCATTACTGAGGACAGTGTTGGAGGGCTGACTATGTCGGTTGCACGTTGTACACTCCCTATACATGGCAAAGCACAGGTAGTGTCTTGCTTGGCATCCCTTTTACTGTATGTGTGAGTCAGAGAGCAGTATCAGTCCCTGGCTCCCTACAGTGCCAGTGTGTGTGCTATGTGTTGCTTCTTTGCCAAGTCATGGGCATAATGGGCATGCTTCCTTCTGCCTACAGGGGCAGGCTCAGGGTGTTCCTCCTCCTAGTCCCTCTGTGCCTGTGGTGGCCTTGGCAATGGTGGGGGGCTGTGTAGCCATGCCCCGTGCTGTTCCTGCTGCAGCTGTTTCCACAGGATCATATTGTGTAGCATGGCACATATTATGAATATTTGTGTACATGTAGCTGGAGAGTATTGCAAGGCTCCACCTAATATGTCAAGGCAGTGGAACCATGACTTGAGCATCCCAATCAGATGCTCTACAATGATCTTGGTTTGTGTGTGTGCCTTGTTATGGTGTTCTTTTTCCAGTGTGTGTGCATTTCTGATGGGTGTCATCAACCACAGCTCCAGTGCATAGCCAGCATCACCCACTAGATGGCCATATGGAATGTCCCCCCTGCAAACGCCTGATACAGCTGTGAGCAATGCCAGATGTGGGAGTTGTGATAGCTTCCAGGGCTGCCAGCACACACATTCATGATTATTCCCTGGGCATTGCACATGACCTGGCAGTTGATGGAGGGGAAGCCCTTGCAGTTTACGTGGACCCTACCCTGCTCACCAGGTGGTACTTTGATGTGGATGTGCATGCAGACTATAGCACCAACTACCTCAGGGTATTCCGCTATACAGTGGAAGAGACACATACTTCTGGTCAATGCCTCACGGGTGGTGGGGAAATATATGTGCTCATTGGCATGTGGTGTCATGGCATCCAGGAACTGGTGGAGTACACTGGATGCTGATGCCTGTGAGACCCCCATGATATCCCCAGTTGGTCTTTGGAAGGTACCTGAGGCTAGTATTCTTAAGCTTACACATACCTTGGTATCCACTGGAATGGGTTCCCCTCTGTTAGTTCTGTGTGTGAGGCATGGCTGGCACAGCTCAATGATTTGCTGTAGAATGCCCCTGTCCACCCTATAGCACTCGACTATCTCCAGTTCATATAGGCCCTGGTAAGTTACCCTGGGTCTGTACACTCTTCTCCTCCTCCTTCTCACTGTGGGTCAGTTGTCAGAATTCTCCTCCTCACCACCCTCGGTCTCTAGCACATATTGATAGGGTAAAGCAGCAGCAGCCTCTAACATTTTTAGTTAGTTTTGTCAGTTAAAACTCCCCTGTCTGTGTACACTGGTGGTGTAGAGTTTGTGGGGAAAAAACAGTCTGTAGGGTGTTTGCATAGTTTATAATAGTGTGCGGGGCTGCTGCATGTATAATTGGCTGATTCTGATACATTCCACCTGCCAACTATGCTAGTTCTCCTTGATTGCTTTCCTTCTGCAGTTTCCCCTTCCTAGTTCCTCCCCATTTAAGCCCCGAGGCACGCCGCACATAACCAGTGCTCAAATGTAGGCAGTTCTGCTATTTCTTTTTTTTTTTTTTTTTTGTTTAAAATCCGGTGCACAGAGTGCACACCCATTTAGGCTATGTAAACACTGCTCAGGCATATCTGACACACCGCTTCCTTAGCTATGCTTAGCTAAGGGTAAAAACGGGCCACAGAGCTCCAATGAGCTTACGACAAGCATGACACACCCCCTTATGAAGTCATTCAGCTCTTGCACTTGCACTGTTGTATTGCTGCACCCACACGGTTAGGTACAAGCTGACACTTTGAAGGAATATGTGACTCAGTATAACTCTCATCATTTGCATACCCCAGTGTGTAGGTCATTAGTTACTGTACTAAAACGGACCCTTTCCTCTTGACAATTAGTGTTCCCTGGTATTGTTTACATTCTGCATGCCATTGACTACAATGGCAAAATGCAGAATTAACTTAAAATTGAGTTTTCAAATTTTTTTTTTTGGCATGATCCCGGTTGTGCGCCACTAACCTATGCTTAGACGGTTGAGAGTGGCCCCAAAAAAAGTTTAACTTTCATAATAATTCAACATTTTTTAATGCCAATGGCCTTATATTTGCCCATTGGCATGTCTAATGTACATAACGCATTGTTTTTCACAAGCTGTCATGCCTCCATTTTGTCAGTTGCAGAAATGTACTCAGTTACTTTCCGAATACATTTCTGCACTGACACTGTTCTAGCATGGAGACATGGCAGCTTGGTGAATTGTTAAATCAATTCATTTGCATGGTTTTCACCAGCAAATGAGGTGATTTGCATATTTGCCGGTTTTCCGTGCTAGAACAGTGTAGGACCACTCATGCACACGAAAACAGCACTATCCTGAATCGCTCAGCTATCATTTTCCACACAGAAGCTCCTACACTGTTCCTGCATGGAAAATGCAGCTTCCTGAATCATGGGGAGGATTTGGCCACTCATTTAATCACATGGTATATAATATGCCTGCTTGCAGTGGTTTTTCCTTTGTTCCTCCATACTGATGTATTGCAGTGTACTGCTAGTCACCCATGTACTTAAACCAAATGAAACCAAACAAAAAGGGGGACCAGAAACTGTGATTTCTACAGGCAATGTTTGCCACAAACATTCTACAAAGGAGGTTAGAAGTTAACTGCATCAATAATATGTTCTTATAGAAAATGTATCACCCGACAAGATATTACATACTTGTGGGAGGTGCAAGTATATACACCAGCATAATTATCTATATAACATTCTTAGACTGGGCCTTAAAGATAACGGAAAAGTTACATCTTGATTTTTTTCCAAGTTTTATACCTTAATACATACAGAGAATAAAAGATCACTTTTTACCGAAACATATACTCTTTTTAGGTCTGAAATTCTACCATTTTAGTTTACGTTTTGATAACTTTTGTTTATTTTTTTCTGAAGAGAATTAAAAGCGGCACATTTGTTTTCAGTTGACTGTGTTGTAAGTATTGCATCTTTTCAATTTACAAAGGCCCTTCTGGCCTGAATTCCATCCTTCTTCAAATGACAATATCCCTCTGCTGCTTCAAAATATTCTTATGAATTTCTCAGAACCAGACCCATTGCTAACTCTACCTTCATTTCCTTCTGCACAAATAGTTTTTAGGGGATAGTAGGTAACCAAAACTCAAATATGTGACCGCCTTTAGTTCAAATGCTAAAGCATGTGTACTTTCTATTGTTTATAAAAAAATAACAGAAAATATTTCTTTTACCTAGAAAATACTATTATCTTATCAAAGTAGATTATTTCAACTTGTTGCTCTTGAACTCATATACAGTAATTTCTCCCTAGAGATGTAAATCAAGTCACTGTCCTTTACTTTTTATGCACAGTTTATACCCCAAAACAAAATATCCACTTTCTATACAAATGTCTGATGTGCAGGCATGAAAAAAGTGAAAGACATCTCAGTGGTGAATTTCTGCTCATCCTTTATAGACACATGTACAACCCATATACTAGCCAGATCACATAAGTGACAAGCATTTTCACACATAACCTGTCTCCTTACTCCCACCAAAAAATACAGCACTTTCTTTGTAGACCACCCATATGTTAAGGTTGTGAAAAAAGTTAAAGAAATTTGTCAATCACCTGCCATATGTGATTGCCACAGCTGGTAAAAAATGTCACAGTAATGCATTTTAATTTGCTGCTAAATATTGCACCCCACCCCACGCTAATCACAGTAAAAAAAGAAACAAATACAATCGCAAGGCATGTTCCAGAAGGCCTCTTTCTTCTGGTAGTCATTAGTCATTAGTCATATGACTAGAGATTGCCATTGAAGCACTGTGATCAGCTGCTAAGGGCAATTGATAGTATATGCTAACGCTGAATATTAGGAGCACATGGGATGGCTATCTATATCCTGTTACCATGTTCTTGAGGGAAGAGGTGAGAAGTCGTGTTAGCAAACAGCATGACATCTCACTTCTAGGTTAGAGTTCCCATTGATCTTAAGTAGAAGGAACAGGGTAATTTCTTGACTAGTACAGCTACCATAACAGCCATTTCTAGCTAAATAATCATTCCACAGATCTGGATGCTGAAACTTTGTTAGCCAAATTTAAAGTATTAAAAAAGATGTGGTAAAACTGTGAATAGTCTGCACTCACACAAGTGGTACACCACTGTAATGCTGAATATTTTCAGTTACAACACCCAGAAATATGCTTTATTTTAAGTATATTACACACTAATAGTGATCATGTAGTCTACAGTACTTATGTGTAATAATTGTAATATTTATTATTTTGGAAATAAATCTAGAAATTGTAAAAAAAAAGCAAAAGAGGGCATTCATAATTTAAACTGGCATGCTGTTATTCATCATTAACATTAATTCTTGTCTCAAATCCTTGAAATGGCAAGTATAACAAGAAATACTGACAGAAGAAATCTAACATAAAAAGGAATGCTTTTGATAGGCTACACTCAATGTGTGCAAACATGAGAACATTAAGGATTCTGTTTCTATGCAAGTGAAAGATATTTAAGTAGTGGTTAAAATTATGCCAGTAGTAAAGATACATGAGACTGCCTTTGAATTGTTTCTTTTGTCTAAGATGCAGTAGTCTATTTACTGAGCTGGTTTACTTTGTGGTATTTTGAGTTGGTTTACACTATGACACGAAAGAACAATTTTCCAGAGGAAAAGTTTGTAACTTCAGTTTCAATTTTATTAAGGTGTTTATTACCCAGGCACTGTACAATCAAAGTGAATACATTTTTAATACATATTTAGAAAGAAAAATAAATAATGTAAAGCACAAAAGGCTATTTAAGGCAAGTAGAGGTAAGTATTACCAAAAAAGATACAATTATGCTAGGACCACAAGCAGGACTCAGTAGAAAAACATTTAATTTTATTCAGCAGTTCAACACTTTCATCTAGGTAAAGAAATTCCTTAGAACTGAGTACAACTTGTTGATGCAAACACACATAATTATATAGCCAAATAGTCATGTGACATTTGTGGCAACTGAAATTTAAGGGCACTAAATAAAAATAGTTTAAAATACTATAGAGTGAATTATATAAAGTAAAGAAGATATCCACTGTAAACAGTCAAAATAAAAATAATAGCAATAAAAAATCTTTTGAACTATCTCAGTGGCATATGGCTGTAGCTAAAAAGGGTCTATATTAGAAGAGCAAATGTTTAGGTGATTGAACACCTAAACATCGATCTTCTATTATCGAAAGCAAAAAATGGCAAACTGCTGATTTAACGCAGGGAAGGATTTCCCTTGGCAGTTCGCCGGATTTTGCCATTTCCCTATACTGTAGAGCAATCTTGGAGCTGGTATATTTAGTTAGGGGAGGTGTGGGGAGCATAACCACCCATGTCTGGGGGTGTGGAGGCAAAGCGCCCCACTTACTTTGGATACAAAGTTTTGTTTTAGTGGCCAAAGGATGTGTTTCCCCTGGGATGTTCGCTGTTTTCAGATTTGATATTAGATCAATGTTTAGGTGTTCAATTACCTAAACATTCGATCTTCTAATATAGACCCATTAAAATATGTCTGTTACTAAAATCTATTATAACTTTGCATCTCTCATTTTTAAGATGTTGTTAATGGAAATACAGTCAATGAGCCCTGGGGATGATTCTGCATCCAAATGTAGTTTGTATGCAAGTTCTCTGGCATCACTATTTACCCACCAAGGTCTACCCCTTGGGTCAGTTGGTAAATTCTTTCAGATGCAAAACAAGTATCCTTATGTGTTACATTCTAAAGTGTTGTATGTAAAGAGCATTGGATCATCTTTCTTAGTTATATCATTTAAATGCTCATATATTCTTTTCCTGAAGTTTATTTCTGTTTTCCTGGCATGAAAAGAAGTACAGGTTTTGCATTTGGTCAGGTAGATCACCCCCTTACAGCCACAGGTATAAAAGTTGGTGGCTTTTATTGTTCATCCCCTCACCTGTATGCCAATGGTTTCACATTCAGCTTCAAATTTATATTGTGGCAGTAGTCACATTTATAGGTTCCTGCATTTTTCCCAGCAAATTTTCCCAACTTCTTTCCCCATTTTCTCTTTGACACTCACTCTTTTAAATACAAAACGGGTTTCTCACCCAGTCTGTTTCCTACCTCAAGAAATTGAAAAATAAATCTTCCAATTTTTGTTTAAAATATTCTTAGTTACCAAGAGTCTTGGTTCTAATTCAGGACCATAACTTTTTCAATGTGCTTGCCAGTAACACCTCTCAACTTGTTACCATTTTCCTACATTTTTGCTTGTCCGAATCCACCTGAGGATAATTCCATCCTTTATCTCATTTAACAATTTTAATGAATAAACTCTCTCTCCTGAAACATTAATTAGAACTTCACTCTCCATCAAAAACATCTCATAATTTGATATTATCCTGGCTAGTCTAAGATATTTTCCTTTGACTGGGCTCTTTTTTTGTATGTATATATGTATTGTTACTTGTATAGTGAACGTAGGAATTAGAAGAATTTGGCTTTGTGTACATAGATGAAGTAAATATTTTGGTATGTTTAGTATGTTTGTTCTGCATTATAATCATATCTAGAAAGTATACTTTTTTCATTGGAAAAATTCTGGGTAAATTTCAAAAAGGGTGCGGATATTCTATAATTTCTTTTAGCTTCTCCTTAGTTCCCTTCCATGAGATGCAAATGTCATCCACGAATCTGGTGTGAGAAATCCAACAGTTAGCATATGTGGAGTTAATGATATATTTAATTTCCCAGACTTGTAGGACCTAGTTAGCATATCAAGAAGAAGAAGAGTAACTCAAGCAGGAAAAGCAAGGCAATGACACCAATGGCAAAACGAAACAAAGCAAACCGCTGTCTCTATTAACTCCACTCAACATTATTAATACAAAATCTGCTTCTTCAGGCAAAAACATGATAAAAAATAATAAGAAAGCATAATAAAAATATATAAATGCACTGTGAGTGTTAATGAAAAGTTCCTTAATAAATTCTGAAACTTGTATTTCTTCCTATATGTTAAGGTTACCACTAGTTATAACTGTAGTAAAATATTAATTTTTATTATTTTATTTATTTTATTTATTTATTTATTTGACATTTGTTAACCAGGTTGGTACAACTAAGCCAGTGGCCCATTTCCAGTGGAGACCCGAGGAGATAAGCTCCAATATATATAAATACAGTGTGATAAGCATATTTGAAGTACAACACAATATTAGAGATTTTATGTACTAAAAACAGCAATTAGCAAATGGAAGCTATAGTACATAAATGCTTGGTCCAGAAGCTTCTGAACATGTGATGAGATGTCATCAAATGGTCTGGACATTATGAGCGAATGATGAGATGTCAGCACCCTTTCACTAAAGTGCTGAACTGGTTCTTAATTTATATAAGTGTACTCCCAATTAAAATAAACTCCAGAATCTGTTTTCATGGTTGACAAATATGAATGTCAACTGACCTTCCAAAATATATTAGTTTGTATAAATTTATTACTTTATCATGCCAGACCACATTTTTTTCACATCTTCTAGCCATAGTTGTTGAAGAGTACTTTGGATCATTAAGTTCAACTTCAGCTCCCTTGAATATATTTAACATTTTAAACAAGCAAGTCATTTACATATATCACATATTTAAATTAACATTTATGATAAGCTATTAATATCAGGGAAACTGAGCCATGCAAAACAAAACATTTTAGCCAATGATCCTTCCATAGGAATCAAGACATTTTCATCTTTTTCACTCACTGTATTTATCTATTTATTTTATGTGTTTTTTTTAATTAAAATGCTCTCTGACTTGTCTGTTTTAATACAGGATTCATATGATCCAGCTCTGACACACAACCTGCTATGAGAAAACTGGGAATACAACTGACTTACCCTTGCCATCCTTGTGATATACTGCAAATTCTTTAACAATATATGTTTGCTAGGAAACTAAAAGGAACTAAACCATCATATTAGTTTTAACAGTGGAGATGTTCCAAAATGAAACAAAGCAAATCTAGCAGGGCATCCAAGTATTAAAATTTTAGTGATGCTACTGTGACATATTGCAAGACTCCAAAAGGAATCATAACATCACAGTGAAAGCAGTATTCCAATGCTTTTAAAATTATTGCTTGAAATTAAACAAAAGTTGTTGTGACTTATGAAATCAACATTTGGGATCAAGCAAGGGTGTGTGGCCAGGATGGCTAACTGAGATCAGCAACTGGCGAAAGCTCTGTGACTGAAATTTTTTTCTCTGACAGAAAATATAATCAAAAAACTAAAACTTGGAGATACTTGATAGCTATTTTATTCACTAATTTTCCTGTCAGAATTTCAACTGCTTAGTTAAAAGAGAAGAGATCTCAACATGAGCTTTTCCAACAATGGTACTCAGAATTCTTCTGTTAAAAAATACATCCAGTCACTAATATCTAGTATGTAAGATGTATTACTTAAAACTGACAAGATAGATACCAAAATAGAACATTTCAAAGAAGAGTGCAGAAAGAAGATAGAATATTTAGAAATTCTTATGAAACAACAAAGTGCACAAATCAGCAGTATGGAAGATGCTTTAAATGATTGTGAAGGAAGAATAACTGATGGTGAGCCTCAGACTGAATTTATTTTCAAACAAAATAACTGGCTCATAGATTAAGTTGATGATTTAGAAAACAGACTGAGATGAAATAACATCAGAATTTATGCTATACCTGAAAAGTATGAGGGAGACAATATAACAACAAACTTCTTAACAACTTGGCTACAAAAAACATTAAATCTACATGAAACTTTATACTTTAGAATTAAAAGGGCACATAGATCCCTGAGAGCACATTCGAAGAAGGAAAACTCACCACCACACTCAATTATAATTAAGTTTATGTCCAGCTTAAAAAAAGATCAAATATTGAAAACAGTATGCTCCATCCACCTATTAACATAGGTGGACATGTAGGAGTTAGATTTGACAATAATTATTTCAGTAAAGTAATGAGTAAAATAAAATCCTGCTTACCACTGTTTAAAGAACTTGAAAAAAAAACAATATTAAAGCCACTTTGGTATTTCCTGCAAAAAAAACAAATTATTTCTTTCTAAAGAAACTAAAATATTTGATACAATGGAGGTGTTATCCACTTTTTAACAAACATAAAATCCTTAAAAATACTGAGGGAATGGATTGGAACACTATATCCCTCAAGAGACAGAGTGAACTGAATTCCTGGAAACTGCTTCTAAAATTCAAAAGCTTAAAATAAGTGACTTTTATTCTCTGATCACAGGACTTTAACTGTCTAAAACAATAGATATACCCTTTAAGTAAAATATTTGTATTGGATTTTAAGCTTCAAAATATATGTAAGTATGTATTTATATTTTAAGCTAATGTGTTTTTCATGATTAGGAATATAAATGTTTAAGTCTACTATATTTATAATGAAATACTTAATATATTTTATTTAACTAATCTTTTAAATGTATTTACAAATGTTAAACACATATTTCCTGTAAGAGAATGTCATTAAATTATAAGCAATAGAATTGGTAACTTTAAGACTGTATAAGTTAAGAATTTTATTTATTTGTTTTAACTTAGCTTAGTATATGCATTGCTGGATTAACTGAATGTCAGATCTAAGTAATATTCTAATTAGAAGTGTTAAAGTGCTGGTAGTTTTGTTTTCTTTGTTCCTATGCAACACATCCCTTTCACAGGTTGTTTATGAAGCAATTAACAGATAAAAAAGCTTGAGAACAAAATAATGTTCCAGTTGTGTGAAAATGCATGATTCTTGATTGCCTTACTTCCTGCTTGCTTCTCAAGTTGTCTTTGAAGAAACACCAGGTCCTACAAGAGTTCAAAGTTCATTAGTTATGTTTGTGAAAACAGGAAAGGCCTTAACTGTGGCCAAAATGACAACAAGAAAAGATTTGAGCTTCATAGATTCATAGACTGTTACTAGGTTAATGACCTGGAGGAGGGGCTTTCTAAGTCTAGCCAAGTTTTCCTGAAAGAATAATGATGTTCTGTATCCAAATAGGACATTGAAGACCAGACATTTATAAACTGCCCCTGTCCATAAGGGACATGGGTGCCAGGCCCAGTGTAAATTTTCTATTCCCAAACCACTGGTCTAATTTGTGCTTAAACTGGATAATAGATGAACTCATCTTCACATGGATAGGAAGCCTTCTCCATAATAGTTGCAGTCTGTGAGACACATCTCTGTCTCTCCAGCATGTTCTTTTGTGGCGTAGGGACCTCATAGACAAAAAATAGGTCCATACACCATGTAGTTTATTTATTTATTTATTTATTATTTATTTATTTGCAGTTGGTTTACCAGGATAGTCCATTGGGCCAAGAAGAACCCATTTTCAATGGAGTCCTGGGGAGAAAAGCTCCAAACAATCAAAGTTACAATAGGTTAAACATGATAATTATACAAGAGTAAAAGATTCAAACAAACAATTACAAAGTAGTAGAGGAAACATTACAGCTAATACAAACTAGAGATGAAACTTTTACAAATAATACAAACTAGTGATGTAGCTTACAGGTGGTACAAACAAAGAAGGAATGTTTCAAAGTAATTAATGAGAAGTACGGTTACATATCAGCAATCCTACACGTAAGGGGTACAGTGTGGTGTATTCTAGTGGATACAGTAACACTAAGAGTGTATGAGATAGGAGGAATTCTAAGGGAATATTGCAGGTGTAAATAGGGGAAGGAAAGGAAGATGGAAATTACCAGTGTTAGTTATGTGGGGTGAAAGCAAGAGCATTCCCACTGGGATACTAGATATGAATGAGGAGATTTTTTGAAAGTAAAATAGTTGGAGGTGATATGAATTGATGGAGGTAGGGAGTTCCAGAGGCATGCTAAACCATGTGATAGAAGATTTTTGCCTGGGGGACGAGTTGGTTTGTAGACTTCTAATAGATTTTGGTTGTTAGACCTTAATACTCTATTGGGTAGGTGCATTTTAAAGGTAGAAGACAGGGAGGGACAGAGGGAGGGGTTGAAAATTAGTTTGTGTGCAAGAGTTAGTTGAGTATAGGTGAGATGCCTGGGTAGTTCTAGCCAATGTAGTTGTTGGAGAGAGGAACAGTGGTGGGTGGAGGACTTGTGGCTGGTAGCGAACTTGGCAATTTTGTTGTAGCAGGAGGAGAGTTGTGTTTTCAGAGAGGACTGTATGTTAGTTAGAAGTGGTGTTCCATAGAGAAGTGAGGGGATAAGAAAGGAAGTAGAAAGAGTGATTTTAGTAGCAGGTGTAAGGTAGTGCTTTTGCCGATAGAGCATACCAAGTTTTTGATGGGTTTTTTTGATATTTAGTTGTATATGGGAGTTGAATTTGAGCTGGTTATCAATTTGGACACCAAGTAATTTGGTCTCTGAGACCAGTTCCAGAGGTGTGTTGTTTTGACTAGTAATAGAGAATGTGGTACTATCAAAATAGGTGACTTTAGAGGGGGTAAACACCATTAATTTGGTTTTAGAGGCGTTTAGTGCTAGGTGGTTTCTTTTCATCCATTGCTCTGTGGTTATAAAAGCGTCTTGAGTAAGCTTGAGGAGTGTAGGGATAGATGAGGCCGAGCAGATAATAGTTGAGTCATCTGCATATTGGATAATGTTTGAGAATGGGATAGAGTTACGGAAATTATTTATGAATATGTTAAAGAGGAGGGGACCTAAAATGGAGCCTTGGGGAACTCCGGTTGGGGTATTTAGAAATGAGGAGGTTGCCTTTTTCCATTTTACTGCTTGATATCTATTTGATAGGTAGCTGGAGAACCAGTTCAAGGATGAAGGAGATAGGTTAAGTTTTGAGAGTTTTGTTAAAAGCAGGCTGTGTGATATAGTGTCAAAGGCCTTAGAGAGGTCAAGTAGTAGGGTAGAGACAATAAGTCCAGAGTCCCGGGCTTTGTTTACAGTTTCAAGGAAGGAGAGGAGGGCTGTCATAGTGCTGTGACCAGGTCTGAAACCATGTTGTGTGGGGGTTAGTAAGTGATTATCTAAGAGATGTGGTAGGAGTTGAATTTGGATACACTTTTCTAGGAGTTTAGAGATTGGAGACAGGATAGCGATGGGGCAGAAATTAGTCACACTGTTATTGTTGCCACCTTTATGTAAAGGTATGATAAAGGCCTTTTTCCAGATTTGTGGAACTGTACTTTCCTGGATAGAGCGGTTGATTAGAATGCTAATGGGGTAGGCAGTTGCATCAGCAGCTATGCTAAGAAAGTAAGAAGGGATGTTATCAGGAGCATTAGTGCATGGCTTTAGTTTCTGAAGGAGTTTTTTTATAGTAGAAGTGGGTATGGGTTTTAATGAGAATAGTGGGGAGTGAGGAGAGGGGGTGTTGGGGGGGAGACGATGGGGAGGAAGTGAGAGTAGGAGGAGAGGTGGAGGGTGGAAAGTTAGTGGATGAGAGTGAGGGAGTGGTAGCAGCGCAGGGTGGAGTGTTGGTATGGGAGGTGGAGGGTGGAAAGTTAGTGGATGAGAGTGAGGGAGTGGTAGCAGCGCAGGGTGGAGTGTTGGTATGGGAGGTGGAGGGTGGAAAGTTAGTGGATGAGAGTGTGGGAGTGGTAACAGCGCAGGGTGGAGTGTTGGTATGGGAGGTGGAGGGTGGAAAGTTAGTGGATGAGAGTGAGGGAGTGGTAGCAGTGCAGGGTGGAGTGTTGGTATGGGAGGTGGAGGGTGGAAAGTTAGTGGATGAGAGTGAGGGAGTGGTAGCAGCGCAGGGTGGAGTATTGGTATGGGAGGATGGGGGTAGATTGGAGAATGTGGTGTTGTTAGAGAATGAAGAGGTTAATTTGGAAATAGATTCAATAAAGAATGAGTTAAATTGGGTAGCTAAGTCAGTATCAGGGGCGTTAGGGTCCGGGGTGGGGGTGCCTGGTTTGCTGGGGTTAAGTAGAGTAGAGATACCTTTCCAGAATTTTTGAGGATTTGTTTTGTTACTGTTTTGGAGGATGGAGAAGTAGTTTTGTCGATCAGAGATGATGAGCTTTTTTACTTTATTTCTAAGTGTTTTGTATTCATTGTGTAAGATAGGGGTCTTATTTTTCAGGTAGTGTGCCCAGACTTTATCTCTGTGATGCATGGTTGCTAGTGTGCATTTGGTAAGCCAAGGGGCAGTATTGATTTTTATTCTCTTTGTCCTTAAGGGAGCATGGAAGTCTAGCATTTTTAAGAATGTTGAGTTGAAGTGGGCAACTGCGTTATCTAGAGGTAATGTTTTTAGGCAATTCCAATTTATTGCTTTTAAAGAGTTAGAAAAGGTTGTTGGGTTAAAGTTTTTTTGGCTATGGACAGTAATATAATTATGAGTGCGGTGTAGGAGTAAGGGGAGACGATGAGTGAAGGTGGGTATGTGGTCACTAAGAGGGTCGGGAAGAGTACCACTGTCGGAGAAATAATGGGGATGAGAGACTAAAATCCAATCCAGAATACTGCTGCTAGAGGGTTTTTTGAGGGGCGTGTAATAGAGTTGATTAGCTGTGAGAAATTATAGAGGTTAATGTTAGGTGGGTTTGTAGAAGACTGAATGGAGGCCCAGTTAATATTCATGTCGCCTAAGATTATGGTTTCATTTCTAATGTTATTGGAGAGCCAGGAAAGGATGTCTTCGAGTGTGGAAATATTATCCCCTGGGGGGATGTATAGGGAAGCTATACATATGTGTTTGTTAACTTGAAGTAGTGTTAAGAGAAGTTCAGCATTATTAAATTGAGGAGTAGGTTTGTTATAGGGGGTAACTGACAGGGAGGATGAGTAGAGGAGAGCTACTCCTCCCCCTTTTTTGTGGGACCTGTCTTTTCTAATGATAGAATAGTTTGGTGGAGTTATTTCAGAGTCTTTTATATGGGGTTTTAACCATGTTTCTGAGATGGATAAGATGTCAGGTTTATTATGTATGAGCCAGGCGTGGAGGTTTGGGATTTTGTTAACTATACTTTGGGAGTTTATAGAAGTTAGTAATATGCTCTTGTCTGTAATGGTTAAGGTGGCAGCCTGGGTTAGGATGGATATGACCTGATATTAGACTGGTAATCAGGTGTAGGATTGGGTTAGAGAGGTAATTGGACAGTTTAGAGCAAAGATTAGGTTTTATTGTGATTATGAAGGATTTGCCAGTTACTATGGGGGTAGATTGTTTGTGAGTGGTGACTAGTTTATATGGATAAAGTAGAAGGTTTTTTATAGGAAATAGATGGGGGGATATTGGGGTGTTAGAGTATGAGAGAGAGGAGGTAAGGTGGTTAGTAACATGGAAGGATTGTGAGTGGTAGGAATTACTGGGCTGGGTGAGGTAATGAAAGTATGTTAAGTTAAGAAGTAGAAGTAGTAAAAAGGAGATGAATGAGGGTTTTGAGAGCATTTTGAGTTATGGGTAATTAGAGGTGCTAAGTTGATGTTGAAGAAAGTGTAGAAATGAGAGAGGTTTATATGTAGGGGATCTGGTAAGTACTTAAATGGTGTTGAGGAATAGATAGTTGTGTAAGGATTTGCTGGGGATTTAGTATTGGAGTGGGTGTTGGGATAGTAATGTAGTCTAAATGGCTAAGTGAGGAATACTAAGGGAGGTGAATGAGGTTAATTAGGGTGGAGTAGGGGATGAGTGTGTCTGCAATTCTGGAGACTGATTGGGCTGGAAATGTTAGTGGGTGTGGTTATGGGGTAATAAAGGTGGAGGTGCTGGGGGCGGGTGGAATTTGGGGGCAGGGTAGGGTAGCGGAGTGAGCCAAGAGGCTTAACGAGCGGGTAGAAACCAGAAGCAAGGAGGGCAGCAGAGGATCGAGAACCTATCAGTGGAGTGTAGAATATCAGAAGGGTAAGTAGAGGGGACCTGGAAATTGTAGGTTACAGTGGGCTGTAATGGTTTTAAGGGAGAGAGAGAGAAAAGAAAAGTTAGAGAAATAAGAAAATATAAGAAGAAGTTAAAAGAAGTCACTATAAGAGGGGAGAAGATGCCATCTAGTGGACAGATGCTGAAGTGCACCTTAGCCCACCAGGGCAATCTCTGTACTGGGTTGGACTGAAGGGAGAGGCGAGCAAGAGTAAATCAGGGGGCTAGATGAGGGAGAATAGCTGAGATATAGAGATAAGAGGGGTTTAGGCTGCTGGCTTAACTGGCAGGGAGCGTTCAGTACACCTATCAGGGCTTAAAAACTATAGTAGTTCAAGGCTTAACAGCATAGACGTACTTCCTTGGATTCTTCTGGGATAAGCTTGCTTTAATTCCGAGAGGGATTGAGGCAGCAGAGTTTGTGATAGTTGCTATAAGCAAATGGCTGAGCTTGACTTGGATTTAGTGTAGGTCTAGGTGTCCACCAGGTGTAATCACAAGGGATAGTTCAGGTCTAAAATCTGGAGAACAGGAGAGAAAGGTGATAGAAATGGTAGTTTAGTAGAAAAAAATATAATATCCTGGTAACAGTAAGCAAAACTCAACAATGTCAAAATTAGCTATTATTTGAAATTAAGACACTTTGGGTAATAGTTTGTTGCAATTAACAATAAATGTAGAGAGTTTACAAGATCAAACATAGGCTCTTCTCACATCTGAGAATAGAGTAGAAAATAAAGGTATTGCACTCAATATAATACTGCTAATGAAGGCAGATTTTTAGACAATTAGACAGAATGGGGCACTTATTTGTGAACCACGTGTATAACTTAGCGTTAGCAATGTACATTTAAACAGATTCAAGGCTAACAGCAACACTCCGTCTTTCAAAAAAAAGGCACTACTAAAGGGCAGAGCAATGTCACAGAATGTAAGCAGATAAAGCTTCTAAACACGTTGTGCATTTAAAACACATTTAAAAGCCTCTCAAACATTCCATTACAACTAGACTCTACTTATTAGGCAGTACAATGGCAATGTCGCAGTATTTAAATAAAGCTTCTATAACATTATACATTTAAGACAAATGCAAAGGTTGCTAGAGACATATAATTTTAAAACTAGGCGCACTAAGTAATTGTGGCAATGTCGCAGTATTTAAACAGTTCAGAAGCATTTAAACACTCCATTTAACAAGAAGGCACTATTGAATAGACAGAGCAATGTCGCATTACAACAGCGTTTGGCTAAGCATGTTGAGAGGGAAGAGTTTTACTTAGGGCATACGCTTATTGAAGTTGGCGTTTAACAGAGAACATTTTATCAGTATGCACCATGGCGTTTCAAATACTTAACCGATTCACTCCTTCTAACAGAAACTAGTTAGCAATAAAATACAAAAACCAAGCAGAACTATTATTAAATTCAATACATTAATGAAGGGACAACCCTGAGAACTCTCTTATAAACTAATGCAAATTCAGATTGCAGATAGGTAGTGTGTCAATGACCGGCACGTATATAATACAACAGACAGTTATTAAAGTAAAGGCAAACAGTGCATTAGAAATTAACAATGAAAGCAACCGTTCAAAGTACAATCAGAATTCCACTTACTGAAGGTGTAGATGCTCCGCCAAGGACGCACAGCAGCCCAGAACGGGTGAAGTTAAAGATGGCGCCCAGAGGTTGGGAGGGGTTTTATAAACTCCAGGAGGATAAATTGGGAAGAGGGGGAGGAGCAGGGATAGGTGTTAGTAGGTAAAGACCCGAAGGGCTGTACTTTCGCAGCAAGGACGAGAGTTGAGTTAATAGATGGAAATAAAGTAGATAGTGAGGGAGAGAGAGAGCGAGAGAGAAAGAGATAGAGAGAAAGAGAAAAGGGCAAAGCAGCGTAATATAGTAGCAGGATAATCAGATATCTAGGGTAGGATTATAGGATAGATATGAGTAGAAGAGTGGGAGGGAGAGAAAGGAGAGATGGAGCAAAGTGAGAGAAACCAGAAGCAAGGAGGGCAGCAGAGGATCGAGAACCTATCAGTGGAGTGTAGAATATCAGAAAGGTAAGTAGAGGGGACCTGGAAATAGTAGGTTACAGTGGGCTGTAATGGTTTTAAGGGAGAGAGAGAGAAAAGAAAAGTTAGAGAAATAAGAAAATATAAGAAGTGAAAAGAAGTCACTATAAGAGGGGAGAAGATGCCATCTAGTGGACAGATGCTGAAGTGCACCTTAGCCCACCAGGGCAATCTCTGTACTGGGTTGGACTGAAGGGAGAGGCGAGCAAGAGTAAATCAGGGGGCTAGATGAGGGAGAATAGCTGAGATATAGAGATAAGAGGGATTTAGGCTGCTAGCTTAACTGGCAGGGAGCGTTCAGTACACCTATCAGGGCTTAAAAACTATAGTAGTTCAAGGCTTAACAGCATAGACGTACTTCCTTGGATTCTTCTGGGATAAGCTTGCTTTAATTCCGAGAGGGATTGAGGCAGCAGAGTTTGTGATAGTTGCTATAAGCAAATGGCTGAGCTTGACTTGGATTTAGTGTAGGTCTAGGTGTCCACCAGGTGTAATCACAAGGGATAGTTCAGGACTAAAAGTTCCTTGGATTCTTCTGGGATAAGCTTCCTTTAATTCCGAGAGGCATTGAGGCAGCAGAGTTTGTGATAGTTGCTATAAGCAAATGGCTGAGCTTGACTTGGATTTAGTGTAGGTCTAGGTATCCACCAGGTGTAATCACAAGGGATAGTTCAGGACTAAAAGCTGGAGAACAGGAAAGAAAGGTGATAGAAATGGTAGTTTAGTAGAAAAAAATATAATATCCCTGGTAACAGTAAACAAAACTCAACAATGTCAAAATTAGCTATTATTTGAAATTAAGACACTTTGGGTAATAGTTTGATGCAATTAACAATAAATGTAGAGAGTTTACACGATCAAACATAGGCTCTTCTCACATCTGAGAATAGAGTAGAAAATAAAGGTATTGCACTCAATATAATACTGCTAATGAAGGCAGATTGTTAGACAATTAGACAGAATGGGGCACTTATTTGTGAACCACGTGTATAACTTAGCGTTTGCAATGTACATTTAAACAGATTTAAGGCTAACAGCAACACTCCGTCTTTCAAAAAAAAGGCACTACTAAAGGGCAGAGCAATGTCACAGAATTTAAGCAGATAAAGCTTCTAAACACGTTGTGCATTTAAAACACATTCAAAAGCCTCTCAAACATTCCATTATGACTAGACTCTACTTATTATGCAGGACAATGGCAATGTTGCAGTATTTAAATAAAGCTTGTATAACATTATACATTTAAGGGCGGCCACGGTGGTGCAGTGGTTAGCATTGCCGCCTCACAGCAAGAGGTTCTCTGGTTAGATCCCCGGCTGGGGTGCCTTCTGTGCGGAGTCTGCATGTCCTCCCTGTGGTCGCGTGGGTTTCCTCCGGGTGCTCCGGTTTCCTCCCACATCCCAAAGACATGCTGCAGGTGGATTGGACACTCTAAATTGGCCCTAGGTGTGCATGTGAGTGTGCCTTCTGTGGAAGGTTGGGCGCCGGGCTGGCAACTCGACACCGTAAAACTCCACTGCCATTCAATGTGCGGACAAGGTGATCCGCTGTGGCGACCCCTTACCGGGAAAAAGCCGAAAGAAGAAGAAGATAACATTATACATTTAAGACAAATGCAAAGGTTGCTAGAGACATATAATTTTAAAACTAGGCGCACTAAGTAATTGTGGCAACGTCGCAGTATTTAAACAGTTCAGAAGCATTTAAACACTCCATTTAACAAGCAGGCACTATTGAATAGACAGAGCAATGTCGCATTACAACAGCGTTTGGCTAAGCATGTTGAGAGGGAAGAGTTTTACTTAGGACATACGCTTATTGAAGTTGGCATTTAACAGAGAACATTTTATCAGTATGCGCTATGGCGTTTCAAATCCTTAACCAATTCACTCCTTCTAATAGAAACTAGTTAGCAATAAAATACAAAAACCAAGCAGAACTATTATTAAATTCAATACATTAATGAAGGGACATCCCTGAGAACTCTCTTATAAACTAATGCAAATTCAGATTGCAGATAGGTAGTGTGTCAATGACCGGCACGTATATAATACAACAGACAGTTATTAAAGTAAAGGCAAACAGCGCATTAAAAATTAACAATGAAAGCAACCGTTCAAAGTACAATCAGAATTCCACTTACTGAAGGTGTAGATGCTCCGCCAATGACGCACAGCAGCCCAGAACGGGTGAAGTTAAAGATGGCGCCCAGAGGTTGGGAGGGGTTTTATAAACTCCAGAAGGATAAATTGGGAAGAGGGGGAGGAGCAGGGATAGGTATTAGTAGGTAAAGACCCGAAGGGCTGTACTTTCGCAGCAAGGAGGAGAGTTGAGCTAATAGATGGAAATAAAGTAGATAGTGAGGGAGAGAGAGAGCGAGAGAGAAAGAGATAGAGAGAAAGAGAAAAGGGCAAAGCAGCGTAATATAGTAGCAGGATAATCAGATATCTAGGGTAGGATTATAGGATAGATATGAGTAGAAGAGTGGGAGGGAGAGAAAGGAGAGATGGAGCAAAGTGAGAGAAACCAGAAGCAAGGAGGGCAGCAGAGGATCGAGAACCTATCAGTGGAGTGTAGAATATCAGAAGGGTAAGTAGAGGGGACCTGGAAATAGTAGGTTACAGTGGGCTGTAATGGTTTTAAGGGAGAGAGAGAGAAAAGAAAAGTTAGAGAAATAAGAAAATATAAGAAGAAGTGAAAAGAAGTCACTATAAGAGGGGAGAAGATGCCATCTAGTGGACAGATGCTGAAGTGCACCTTAGCCCACCAGGGCAATCTCTGTACTGGGTTGGACTGAAGGGAGAGGCAAGCAAGAGTAAATCAGGGGGCTAGATGAGGGATAATAGCTGAGATATAGAGATAAGAGGGGTTTAGGCTGCTGGCTTAACTGGCAGGGAGCGTTCAGTACACCTATCAGGGCTTAAAAACTATAGTAGTTCAAGGCTTAACAGCATAGACGTACTTCCTTGGATTCTTCTGGGATAAGCTTGCTTTAATTCCGAGAGGGATTGAGGCAGCAGAGTTTGTGATAGTTGCTATAAGCAAATGGCTGAGCTTGACTTGGATTTAGTGTAGGTCTAGGTGTCCACCAGGTGTAATCACAAGGGATAGTTCAGGACTAAAAGTTCCTTGGATTCTTCTGGGATAAGCTTGCTTTAATTCCGAGAGGGATTGAGGCAGCAGAGTTTGTGATAGTTGCTATAAGCAAATGGCTGAGCTTGACTTGGATTTAGTGTAGGTCTAGGTGTCCACCAGGTGTAATCACAAGGGATAGTTCAGGACTAAAAGTTCCTTGGATTCTTCTGGGATAAGCTTGCTTTAATTCCGAGAGGGGTTGAGGCAGCAGAGTTTGTGATAGTTGCTATAAGCAAATGGCTGAGCTTGACTTGGATTTAGTGTAGGTCTAGGTGTCAACCAGGTGTAATCACAAGGGATAGTTCAGGACTAAAAGTTCCTTGGATTCTTCTGGGATAAGCTTGCTTTAATTCCGAGAGGGATTGAGGCAGCAGAGTTTGTGATAGTTGCTATAAGCAAATGGCTGAGCTTGACTTGGATTTAGTGTAGGTCTAGGTGTCCACCAGGTGTAATCACAAGGGATAGTTCAGGACTAAATGCTCCTTGGATTCTTCTGGGATAAGCTTGCTTTAATTCCGAGAGGGATTGAGGCAGCAGAGTTTGTGATAGTTGCTATAAACAAATGGCTGAGCTTGACTTGGATTTAGTGTAGGTCTAGGTGTCCACCAGGTGTAATCACAAGGGATAGCTCAGGACTAAAAGTTCCTTGTATTATTCTGGGATAAGCTTGCTTTAATTCCGAGAGGGATTGAGGCAGCAGAGTTTGTGATAGTTGCTATAAGCAAATGGCTGAGCTTGACTTGGATTTAGTGTAGGTCTAGGTGTCCACCAGGTGTAATCACAAGGGATAGTTCAGGACTAAAAGTTCCTTGGATTCTTCTGGGATAAGCTTGCTTTCATTCCGAGAGGGATTGAGGCAGCAGAGTTTGTGATAGTTGCTATAAGCAAATGGCTGAGCTTGACTTGGATTTAGTGTAGGTCTAGGTGTCCACCAGGTGTAATCACAAGGGATAGTTCAGGACTAAAAGTGAAGGTGTAGATGCTCCGCCAAGGAGTGGTACTCTTTGACTTATAAATATTTAGGAGTGGTACTCTTTGACTTATAAATATGTAGGAGATTCATATGTATGTAAATTGCAGATACCTTGTAAGCCAGGCATAGATCACCCCTCAGCAATCTATAGGAGACTGAATAGAGGAAAAAGGCTTTAGGGAGCTCTGCATAAGGCAGGTTTGTTACACATTGTATTTATTTTTTAAGCAACCTCTAAAGTCACTCTAGTTGCTGCATATGCCTGGTCAGGTACATGGCAAATGGAGCATTGCACTCTATGATTGGTCTGATAAGGGAGGAGTACAGTTGGATAATGACCTCTTTGGATATAGAGGCCATGCCTTTACTTATAAGCTGCACAACATAAAAGGATTTCCTCACCACTGTGGTCATGTAGTGGTCAAAGGTAAGGCTACTGCCTACATGGTTACCCAGATTCCTGACCACTGGGTTGACTCTCAGGGTTGTATCATCAATATGGCAATTAGCCAGGATGGTTGGCATCCCAAATGGTGCAATTATGCATTTATTAACAGCGAGTTTAAGACCATGGTTTTGGCACCATTTATTAGTCAGAGATTGCCCTTCTTAAAGAATGCTACTGTATACAAGGGATTCAATTATATACATCAGCCTGCAATCATCTGCAAAGTTTATCAGCTGTAAGCCTTCAGCATTTGCTTCCATTTCAGAGAAATAGATGCCAAAAAGTAGCAGGCCCATTACCAAACCCTGTGGGTCTCCAATAGTGACTGGCCTCTTGGTAGAGGTGGCCTCACCTATTTTGACCTCTTGGGTCTTATCAGTGAGCCAGTTGTTTATCCAGTGGTTGGTAAAAGAATATATACCTAAATAAGTGAGCTTGTCTATAATGCCTGAGTGGGGTATTGTATCAAAAGCCTTGGACAGGTCAAGGTAAGCTATGTGCACAGTCTTGCCTTGATCCAGTTCTTTGGTGACCGTCTCAGAAAATTCCACCAGATGAAATAGGCATGGCCTTCCTTTAATAAAGCCAAATTGTGATGAGTCCAGCATTTGCAGATTCTTTATGTCCTCATCTATCATGTCCATGATGATTCTTTCCATGGCCTTACTTATGAGGCTGGTAAGAATTATGGGCCTGTAATTACCCAGATCAGTGGTTGAACATCCTTTGTGCAGGGGAATGACTGTAGCCATCTTCCATTCCTTGGACACAATGCCTGACTGAAGGCTTCATTTGAAAAGTGATCTGAATGGACCAGAGAGATCATGTTTCATGCTATTTATTAAACATTCCATGATGTTACTGGGGCCCAATGATGCAATGTTTTTGGCCTTGGAAAGTGCAGTGATGACCTGTTCTCTAGTAATGGTTGTGGGGATTGTGTTATGTGATATTTTCTTTGGACTGTCGAGGGGGAGTGGGACTTCTTTTCCAGTACATATGTGAGAACCCTACTCAAAATAACATATTTTAAAAAAAATATTTATTTAGAAGTGAATACTTGGCAAAACAAAAACTATAGTAATGTTTTATACTGAGCTGTTGCTGACATATCATTTGCTTACATTTTGCTGAATGTTAATAGCTTATGTGGGGTCCCTATTATGAGAGCAAAAGTCTGTTTAAGTGAATCCGTGATCGTTGACACATATTGTGTGAACCAGCGTACAGCAAATGTCAAAAACTGTGAATTTGAAAATATCGAATTACCATGGTTGGCCCGTCTGTGGTATAGCTCCATAAGGTAAGTGTGTGATAGTTACGGACCTTAGGGTTAGGGTGTGGGTTAAGGTAAGTACATAGATAGGTAGTGTATGTAGGATTTAGTGTAGGGTTTTGTTAAATGTATGTATGTGGATTATTTATTTTATGTATATTTTCGTAGGGGAAGTGTGCGGTAGTTACAGACCTTAGTGTTAGGGAGGGGTTAAGGATAGTGCATAGATAATTGTGTATGTGGGGTTTAGTGTAGGGTTAGAAGTAGGGTTTTGGTGCTTTACTTTAGGGTTAGAAGTAGAGTTTGGTTAATGTATGTATGTGGTTTATTTATTTTGTTTGGGTAGGTAGTATGTAGAGGGTGGTGGGGTTGGCCGACTATGACAGTTCAAGATTTAAAATTTTGCGGTTTAGTGTGTTTGGTATTCTCACGGTTCGCACAATATGTGTCGGTGTTTAGGTATTTGCTCAAAAGGACTTTCACTCTGGTAATCTAGACCCCTTATGTGTAGTCTTATAATTATAACTGTACATATTAATGGGAAGAAGTAAAGTTAGATATTTTTACTGATTAGGACAATTTAAAAGAATAAAGAAGAATGGGAAACTTACAGATGAAATCAGCAGTTGCTATGTGTTGTGAGTTGTCATTTTTATATGTTGTAATCAAATTCTAATGCCAGGCAGTGAAGCATTGATCAGAACAGCAGTTCACAATGGCTAAAACACACATTCAAATTAAACAAGCAGGAGTTCTTTAATGTATAGTCAAGGTTGCTTATAATACTGCAATTAATAAGAAGAGTAAACATCTTATGAATAATATGCAAATGCACAAGGAAAGAAACATCCTCTATGTAAGACTAATAAAAGAACATTATAAGGCAAGGAATATATACAAATACAGTAATCTCTAATAGAGAGCTGATGGTTAAATTGCTCTTTGCTGGGAGATTTTAGAAATACAGGTTATAAAACATAAGTTAGAATATCAGTGGACAAATAAGAGAGAAAATATGTTTAAATAAACTGCTTATAAGAAAACTATATATTGCATATACTTGCATATGACAGAAATGTGAATGCATAAGAGCTCACATAATTTCAATCAGGATGCCAATAAGGAAATACCACACTTCATAACAGGCACTGTATGTGCTGCATCTCATAGTGTCAGGTTTAAAAGAACAGAGCTACATCTTAAATTACCATCACAGTAGCTGGAATTTGCCTCAGTGAATCACAAAGCCATATTCTGATTTTTTAACCAATAGTCAATAAGGACTCCAGCCAGGGCACCAATAAGGAAATGGCATTTCAATACTGGCACTTTCTATTCTGGGATCGAATAAACAGAGCATTGTGTTACGCTACAGTCACAGCAACCAATTTAAATCCACTGCACTTCTGTGTAAATGCTAGACTTCACAAAATGAATATTCTTTAACATACCCGCTACATTCTTCACGTGGTGGCAGAGTAAATCAAAAGCATTATCACTGAATGTAGTTACTGAAATACAACTGAAGCAAACAGCTCCTTAACAAAAAATACACTTTATTTGAACAGAATAAAGCAAAAAACTAAGCACTTTTGTCCACAAAGCATCAGGGCTTCTTCAGAGTTTAAAATAAAATGACATAATTTCCTTTTAAAATAATTCCTAACCAATCACATCTTGTCCAGAAAAACCAATTAAACCCTATTGGCTGGGACACTGGAATACTATAGAGCAAAAAAACAATTCCCTGGATTCAGCAAGCTCTGCACGGAGTGTTTGCATAGTGCAAGAGCTACTGCATGCAATATGACTGCCGAGCGATCCAGGAATGAACCCCCGAGATGAGCATGAGCGTGCCTACACTACTCCTGTACGGATACCACTGCTATATGCTAATTACCTCATTTGCTGATGAAAGCCATGCAAATGAGGTGAACTAGTGATCCAGGAAGCAGGCAGGCATCTGTGCAGGAATAGTGTAACCTGCAGAAATGTATTCAGTTACTAAATTGAATACGTTTCTGCATATTACAAAATGGAGGCATGACAGCTCAAAAGAAAGCATGGATTCAATGTAGTAGGCATGCCAATGGCCAAATATATGGCCATTGGCATGAGAAATAGTTGCAAAATTATAAAAAACAACTTTATTATTTTTTTTTTGGCTGATCTCGGATGTTTAAGCGTAGGGCAGTGGTGTGCAAAAGGGATCGACCCGAAAATAAGAAAAAAAGGTGGAAATAAGCTTTTAAACTCAAATCAGCATTTTGCCATAATAGTCAATGGCATGAATAAGACAACAATACCAGGGTATCGTGGTTTCTAAGGGGGAAGGCTGAGTGTGAGTGTCGTAACTATGAATTAGCATTCTGTTTTATGCAAATGAGGGGATTGATACTGAATCACAGATTTCCTCTAAGTGTTAGCTTGCACCCAACCGTGTAGGTGCAGCAACACCACTGTATAACTCTAAGAGGTGGATGACCTCATAAGGGGTAGTGTCATGCATGCTGTAAGCTTATTGGAGCTCTGTGGCCCATGTTTGCCCTTAGCTAAGCACAGTTAATGAAGGGAGTGTGTCTAAGGCTGCCTAGCAGTGTTTACATTGCCAAAACGGGTGTGTGCGCCGAACACCAGGTTTTAAACAAAGCAAAAATAAAACAGGAAATAGCAGCTCTGTTCACATCTGAGCACTGGGTATGTGTGCCGTGCCTCAGGGCTTAAACGGGAAGGCAATGGGAAGGGAAAACAGCAGTAGGAAGGCAATCAAGGAGAACTAGCATAGCTGGCAAGTGAAATGTATCAGAATCAGCCAATTACACATATAACAGCCTAGCACACTGCTATAAACTTTGCAAGCACCTTCCAATCTGGTTTTTCCCATAAACTCTACACTACCAGTGTACACAAACAGGGAAATTTTACCTGACAAAACTAACAAAATATTAGGGGCTGTTGTCGCTCCCATACATCAATATGTGCAAGAGGCTGAGGGTGGTGAGGATGTTAATGATGACGACCAACCCACAGTGAGGAGGAGGAGAAGAGTGTACAAACCCAGGGTAACCTACCAGGGGCTACATGAGCTGGAGATAGTGGAGCACTATAGGGTGGATAGGGACATTCTACAGCAAATTGTTGATCTGTGCCAGCTATGCCTTATACACAGAACCAACAGAGGGGAACCCATCCCAGTGGATACCAAGGTATGTGTATGCTTAAGAATACTAGCCACAGGTACCTTCCAAAGGGCAACTGAGGATATCATAGGGATCTCACAGGCATCAGCATCCAGGGTACTCCAACAGTTCCTGTATGCCACATTAGCACATGCTGGTGAGCACATATATTTTCTCAACACCCATGAGACGTTGACTAGCAATATGCATCTCTTCTACCAAATAGCAGAATATCCTGAGGTAGTGGGTGCTATAGACTGCACACACATACATGTCAAAGCACCACCCTTTAAGCAGGGTAGGGTCTACATAAACTGCAAGGGCTCCCCCTCCATCAACAGCAGGTCATGTGTGATGCCCAGGGCATTATCTTGAACGTGTGTGCTGGCAGCCCTAGAAGCTATCACGACTCCCACATCTGGCATATGACACAGCTGCACCAGTCATTTGCCAGTGGCAACATCCCATATGGCCACCTAGTGGAGGATGCTGACTACGCACTGGAGCTGTGGCTGATGACACCCCTCAGAAATGCACACACACCTGATCAAGAACTCCATAATGAGGCACACGCACAAACCAGAATCATAATAGAGTGTCTGCTTGGGATGCTCAAGTCACGGTTCTGCTGCCTGGACATATCCAGTGGAGCTTTGCAATACTCTCCAGCTACATGCACACAAATGTTCATAGTATGTGCCATACTACACAATATGATTCTGCAGAAACAGCTGCAGCAGGAACAGCACGGGGCAAGGCCACACAGCCCCCACCATTGCCAAGGCCATCACAGGTAGAGAGGGACTCAGAGGAGGAACTACCTGAGCCTGCCCATGTAGGCAGAAGGAGGTGTGCCCAGTATGCCAAGGCCTTGGCAAAGAGGCAACGCATAGCACATACATGGTACTGACATGGTAGGGACCCAGGGAATGACACCTCTCTCTGACTCGCACATACAGTAAAAGGGATGCCAAACATGACACTACCTGTGCTTTACCATGTATAGGGAGTGTACTATGTGCATCCAACATAGTCAGCCTTCTAGCACCATCCTCAATACTGGCACAGCCACAAGGTAAGTCTCTCTTCTTATCAATTGCTGAATGGAGTAGTAAGTTCTAATAGTTGTATCTATGGTATTGACGTGAGCATGCAATGGAATCAGATGGCAGAATGGGATGGCAGCAGACAGTGGACACCTATATGGGCAGCATAAAATCCATAACAAATACTGGTGTCAACATACTAGGCAGTATGAGACAAGGTGACAAATCCCACTGTAGTACATGTGGTGGCCCAAATGTGTGTCCATAGGACACACACATATGCATGTCAGTGAGGCTCACATACACACCACCAGCCTCAGCCAGCAGGACAGGTGTAGATGACCATAAATAAATGCTGGGCTAAGGCCTCCAATTGATGGCAATGGTGAACAGCCCCCCTCCAGACCTACACAGACATACTACAACATTTCTGGCAGTTGTATGTTAGTTCTGAAGGTTGAGAAGTATGAAACTGAAATTTAAGTCAATAAAACCCAGGATCTGTACTCTACTGATATGCCTCCAGTCTGCATGATAGGTCAAAATACAAAACGAAATGGAAGTCAACAGAGTACCTGAAATACCAGCACAGTCATAGCAAATGTTTAAAGTCGTCAGGTGTGCCCCCCCCCCACAATCCTATGTAGAAATGCAGTAACATATAAGTGTGAGGTGTAATAACAGTGGAGCACAGATTACCCGAGCTGGCCAAATCTACAGGCTATATTGTTGCATGTGTACAATATGCAGGGGTCCCTGTGTTAGGTTGTTGTGTGTTCAATATTGCCTGGAAGTGGTCAAAATGTGGACATGGAGGGTTGTGTCTCAGTGGCCTATGGGCAGTACTGTGGATGACACGGCCATGTTCCAACAACTGCAGTACCAACCACAATGCTTCTCAGCAATACTCATGTCAGCAGTCATTCATACTCACTGTCCAGATGTCAATATTTGTCACCATCTGAAAGATGGACATTCCTTGCATGTGGGCCCATACATACACACAGTACACAGGTAGAAGTACCCTAGACAGAGTGCATGAAATGTAAGTGTCAGCTGCACACAACTTTGGAATTGTACATACAGGTTAGCAGCACATTAGTTGTCTGTGTAGCATGGAATACTGATATAGTCTGGCCAGTCATTGGCAGACCACAAAAGGCACAGTTATGAAATAATGAGAGACTGCCTATGCCCCCACACAAGGCAGCATAAGGGGAATGTTCCATGTATATCTGTGAGTCAGCTACAAGTGTCACACATGCACTCAGCTCACCTCACCTCACCTTCAGCCACGGGTGTATCACAGGTCATATCCTTGCTGTTGGGAATGAGTACAGTATGACCCCACTTCTGTATGGGAATACCCACAGAATGCTGCATGCTGAAGGGGTGTCCTATGCAGGTGTGTCCCTAGCTGTAAGCAGTACCCTGCCTGTATCCAGACCATTGGATTAATGTGGACAGGAACTATTGCCATTAACACCTCGCACACTTACCCTGTCACCCCAGGGGAATCCACTGGCTCACAGCCTGTGAATGTAGGAGTGACAGAATGAACTGGCCTGCTACAGATGGTCTGCATCACTACCAAATGGCCTACAGTCCTCAGTCAAAGGCCTGTACCTCACCTGTAGTGCCAATGTATGGTATTGCATGGGGTCCCAACTAACAACCTAACACAGTCAACAGAACACAAATGCAAGGCCATGTTGACAAATCCCAGTAGCACGCCCACTATGTCCTACTACATGAACTGTGGACCAACCCCTAAATACCACTGGGATGAAGGGCCAACTATAAGGATACTTCTCAGATATCGCCCGCATATTAGGAAGAGGATAAAATAACAGAATGGGGGTGTTGAAGCATGGACGTCATGGAGCGTGTGAAGTCTGAAACTCTGATGTGTGCCCATACTGCCCCTGCCTGCAAACCCAGTAATGGGTGGCTACAAACCTGCTCATAAACTACAATGTGAAGGGGAACTGACCAGATATATGAGTCCTGCCTCTGGGTAACCTGGGTGAATCTGTACAGCTGAGAGGTATGGCCACAGCAGGATATGGCCATTCTGTTAAGTCGATATATGTACAAAAAGGGGATCCTCAGCCACCATAGTACCAATGTGCTGGACTATTTACACATACCCATCAGCAAGTGTCTGCAGCTACCCCTCCAGAATGGCATTAGTGTGCAATAATTTGTAGGCTGCTGACCACAATACTGGACACATCTTCATTAATCTTGTATTTCCCAGGAAATAACTGTGAGCAAATAATTTTATCTGTCAGTAGTTGATGACATAATACATCACAGTGTAAAACAGTACATATGTCTGAATATCTCTGCTAACACCATGTAACACAAGCAGCACAGACAGCAATAGTTACAGTATCCCACTATCTGTCACCCATTGTGACTCCATATTGTCAACCTATCTACAGATATCCTGCAGAGACAGGTTGCTAGCTGTAGGTGTAGAACACCAAACCCTGGACGGAAGTACAACCCTATCTGGAATGGATTCATATACAGAATACAGAAGGTCATACTGGGCATGCTCCTACACTTAGAGAAATGAAGCCCATGTCTGACAACACAGTGGACTATACATATTTGTCATTTGCAGATGTCTGTGCACACACACCAAATTGTACACCATTCATGCTTTGCACCCACATTGGTTAGGAATACTCACACATATCCAAGGCCAACACACTATAATATGTCAAACATACACACACACAGATGTGGGGAAGAGAGAGACAGACAGTGACAGAGAGAATTCCATTATGAGGCCTGTCCCAGCCATCACATATCCAATTGGCTGATATCACATGATGTGGTGATGTCAATCACTGTAGGCATTCCTTTTGGTAGCCCCCAGCCTTATAGTGTATGTGGTGATTGTGATAACTGTGTAACATGATAGTACAAATCAGTATTCATCTAGCATTTGTATACCCAGTCCTGTCAAATGTAAAGTTGTGTGTGACTGAGTGTGTGTGTGTGTCTGTGTGTGTGTGTGTGTGTGTGTGTGTGTGTGTGTGTGTGTGTGTGTGTGTGTGTGTGTGTGTGTGTGTGTGTGTGTGTGTGTTTCCAGAGGAATTATTTATGGCCCATTCACACACACACTACACTTCCCATTGTCCATGTTAGCACTCCTGCTGAAGTCAGTCACTTTGAAATAACCCTCTGACCAAGACACAACCCTATATGCTACATGGCACTTGCAATACATGTGTAATACTGTAGTGTAGAAAAATAGTTAGGTAGGAGTTTTATTCCCAGGCATGGCAACTGTGAAACAGTGTGTGTGTGTGTGTGTGTGTGTGTGTGTGTGTGTGTGTGTGTGTGTGTGTGTGTGTGTGTGTGTGTGTGTGTGTGTGTGTGTGGAGATGAATGATTTTGAGGCCATTCACAATCACTACACCTCCCATTGCCCTACTTTAGCATGCCTGCTGATGTCAGTCACCTTGAAGTAACCCTTTGGTCAATTCTCAGCCCTATAAGCTCCATGGTGCTTGTGATAACTGTGTAATACTGTAGTGTAGCATACTAGTTAGGTAGGAGTTATAATCCAGACATAGCAACTGTGAAACTGTACTTGTTTGAGTGAAAGAGTTTGTGTGTCTTTGATGATACCTGATTTTATGGACAGTTACACCTACTAATCTCCCCTTTCCCCACCTTTAGCACTGCTGCTGATGTTACTCACCTTCAAAGATACCTTTGGACAACTCTCTAACATATAAGCTCAGTGGCACTTGCTAGAACTGCATAATACTATAGTGTAGCATACTAGTTAGGTAAGAGTTCTAATCCCAGACATGGCAACAGCGAAACTGAGTGTGTGTGTCTTTGATGATACCTGATTTTATGGACATTCACGCTTACTACACTCCCCTTACCCCTCCTTTAGCACTGCTGCTGATGTTACTCACCTTCAAAGATACATTTGGACAGCTCTGAGGCTGATGTTACTCACCTTCAAAGATACCTTTGGAGAACTGTCTTATATATAAGCTCCATGGCACTTGCAATAACTGAGTAATACTACAGTAGAGCATACTAGTTAGGTAGGAGTTCTAATCCCAGACATGGCAACTGTGAAACTGTGTGTGTCTTTGATGACATCTGATTTTATGGACATTCACACTTACTACTCTCCCTTTACCCTTCCTTTAGCATTGCTGCTGATGTTACTCATCTTCAAAGATACCTTTGGACAGCTCTGCTGCTGATGTTACTCACCTTCAAAGATACCTTTGGACAGCTCTCCAACATATAGGCTCCATGGTGCTTATGATAACTGAGTAATACAATAGTATAGCATACTAGTTAGATAGGAGTTCTAATCCCAGACATGGGAACTGTGAAACTGAATGTGTATGTCTTTGATGATACCTGATTTTATGGACATTCACACTTACTACTCTCCCCTTACTCCTTCTTTAGCACTGCTGCTGATGTTACTCATCTTCAAAGATACCTTTGGACAGCTCTGCTGCTGATGTTACTCACCTTCAAAGATACCGTTGGACAGCTCTCCAATGTATAAAATCTGTGCTGCTTGCAATAACTGCATAATACTATTCTGTACATACCAGTTAGGAAGGAGTTCTAATCCCACACATGGCAACTATGTAACTGTGTATGTTTGTGTGACGGAGTGTGTGTGTCTTTGATGATACCTGATTTTATGAACATTCACACTTGCTACTCTCTCCTTACCCCTCCTTTAGCACTGCTGGAGATGTTACTCACCTTGAAAGATACCTTTGGACAACTCTCCAACATATAAGCTCAGTGGCACTTGCTATAACTGCATAATACTATAGTGTAGCATACTAGTTAGGTAAGAGTTCTAATCCCAGACATGGCAACTATGAAACTGAGTGTGTGTGTCTTTGATGATATCTGATTTTATGGATATTCACGCTTACTACTCTCCTCTTACCCCTCCTTTAGCACTGCTGCTGATGTTACTCACCTTCAAAGATACCTTTGGACAGCTCTGATGCTGATGTTACTCACCTTCAAAGATACCTTTGGACAACTCTCTAATATATATAAGCTCCATGGCGCTTGCAATAACTGAGTAATACTATAGTGTAGCATACTAATTAGGTAGGAATTCTAATCCAAGACATGGCAACTGTGAAACTGAGTGTGTGTGTGTCTTTGATGACACCTGATTTTATGGGCATTCACACTTACTACTCTCCCTTTACCCCTCCTTTAGCACTGCTGCTGATGTTACTCACCTTCAAAGATTCCTTTGGACAGCTCTGATGCTGATGTTACTCACCTTCAAATATACCTTTGGACAACTCTCTAATATATAAGCTCCATGGCACTTGGAATAACTGAGTAATACTATAATATAGCATACTAGTTAGGTAGGAGTTCTAATCCCAGACATGGCAACTGTGAAACTGAGTGTGTGTGTCTTTGATGACACCTGATTTTATGGACATTCACACTTACTACTCTCCCTTTACCCCTCCTTTAGCACTGCTGCTGATGTTACTCATCTTCAAAGATACCTTTGGACAGCTCTGCTGCTGATATTACTAAACCTTCAAAGATACCTTTGGACAGCTCTCCAACATATAGGCTCCATGGTGCTTATGATAACTGAGTAATACAATAGTGTATCTTGCTAGTTAGAGAGGATTTCTAATCCCAAACATAGCAACTGTGAAACTGAATGAGTATGGCTTTGATGATTCCTGATTTTATGGACATTCACACTTACTACTCTCCCCTTACCTCTTCTTTATCACTGCTGCTGATGTTACTCATCTTCAAAGATACCTTTGGACAGCTCTGCTGCTGATGTTACTCACCTTCAAAGATACTGTTAGACAGCTCTCCAATGTATAAACTCTGTGCTGCTTGCAATAACTGCATAATACTATTCTGTACATACCAGTTAGGAAGGAGTTCTAATCCCATACATGGCAACTATGAAACTGTGTATGTTTGTGTGAGAGACTGTGTGTGTCTTTGATGATACCTGATTTTATGAGCATTCACACTTACTACTCTCCCCTTACCCCTCCTTTAGCACTGCTGGTGATGTTACTCACCTTCAAAGATACCTTTGGACAGCTCTTCAACATATAAGCTATGTGGCTCTTGTGATAACTGTGTAACACTATAGTGTAGCATACTAGTTAGGTAGGAGTTCTAATCCTAATCCTGGCAACTGTTTAAAGGTGAGTGTTTGTGTGACAGAGTATGTGCATCCTTGCAGAGACCTGATTTGGTGGTCATTCACCCTTACAACACTTCCCTTACCCCTCCTTTACCACTGCTGCTGATATAACTCAGCTTCAAAGATACCTTGGCACAGCTCTCCAGCTTGTAAACTCCATGGCGCGTGCCATAAATGCGGAACAATATAGTAGCAATAACTGTATGGGTTTGAAGCTCATCCATGGCAAGTGTTTGTGTGTGTACATATGTATACATATGTATGTCTGTACCTCAAATATTTTGGCCCCATTTACACCCAATACACATCTCAGTGCCTGACTTTAGCAGACCTGCAGATATCATACACCTTAGAAGTACCTGTTGCCAACCCTAAACCATGTAACGTCAGTGGTACATGTGGTAAATGCATAACATAATGGTCTGAAACTATTGTTAGATAGGGGTTTGAACCTCACCCCTGGTAAATGTGTGTGTAGGGTAAAATTATGTTTGGGATCTCTCACACACTACATCACCCAATACCAGTATTTACAAGAGCTGGTGATGTTCCTCACCTTAAAAGTACCTTGGGACAACATTCATCCTATAAGCTCTGTGGCACGTGTAGTAAATGTGGTACACTGTAGTAGCAAGACATAGCTAGGTAGGGGTTTGAATTGCAGTACTGCCACACGTGTGTGCATCTGTCATCAGTATCCTGTGTGGAGGTTGCTGTGATTTTATAATAACAGGATCCATTGTGCGGTGGATTTTGCTAAATTGTTATGTTGAGGACCTATTATATGTCACAATGTCCACATTACAAGGCCAATATATGTCAAACACTGGAGAGGTTGGTGTAGACAATCCACAGCCCTAAATGTGACAGTATGGATTAGTGAACAATATATGCAACTCTTCTATTACTCAGAGAACACTTTCCACCCACGTATCATACACAAACACACTTGGCTAGGCAACAACCACTATATTGGTAGTTCGCCTGCATATTGCCTCCCAGATAGTAACCACGGTGTGATAGCAGTGGACTACATGCCTGTTGACCACAACAGTGCCACTGACATCAGAAAGTACTTTGATGTGTTACATCTCCTGACTGAGTGTGTGTAATCCAGCAAGTAAAAGGACATGGCACCCTGTTCCATCCCCTCAGTAGCCAAATAGATGTGTACAGTGGCCCTTTTGCCCTGTTCCACTCTAGACACCTGAAACAACTGTAGAGTCTGCAAATGTACCCCACAAAGGGAATACCATGTCTTATACAGATGGTCTGTATGGACGACACCAATAATGCCACTGAATACCTGTATCATACTGTCAATGTAGGTGCAATCACAACCTCAGTTACATAGCCAGATCTCACGAAATGAGGTCAGGAATGCTACATCAGAAGATAGCAATCTGCCCACACAACATGCCCCAGAGACCTCAAGTACACTTCCACATGTCAAAGAATATGCATGTGGGACATGTGCACAATCCAGATACTGTCCATGTTATGGAATATAGATCACATACATGAGAAGCAGTGACTATCACTGGCCACCCACAATATAAACCCAGATGAGTGCATGTTGAATGCAATACCCACCCCTAGGGACCACTCCAGGGACTACACCCCCTGAGCCACACTGGGGACTATTGTCATGTGGCCTGATGCCAAGGTATTCCCTTGGCCTAGCCTTGTAGAGCCTTCAGGCCTATTCACCTACTACACACCTGTGAAGCAATAAACCTATGGTTCTCAGTACTGGCAAGTGTGTGTGTGTGTGTGTGTGTGTGTGTGTGTGTGTGTGTGTGTGTGTGTGTGTGTGTGTGTGTGTGTGTGTGTGTGTGTGTGTGTGTGTGTGTGTGTGGAGATGAATGATTTGGAGGCAATTCACACTCACTACACCTTCCATTGCCCTACTTTAGCACCCCTGCTGATGTCAGCCACCTTGAAATAACCCTTTGGCCAAGTTTCAGCCCTATAAGCTCCTTGGCGCTTGCGATAACTGCAAAATACTGTAGTGTAGCAAACTACATAGGTAGGAGTTTTAATCCTGGTCCTGGCAACTGTGATAATGTGTGGGTTTGTGTGAGAGAGTGTGTGTGTGTGTGTCTTTGTTGACACCTGATTTTGTGGACATTCACACTTACTACACTTCTATTATCCCTCCTTTAGCACTACTGCTGATGTCTCTCACCTTCAAAGATACATTTGGACAGCTCTCCAACATATAAGCTCTGTGGTGCATGCAATAACTGCATAACACTATAATAGCAATACATAGCCACATAGGGGGTTGAAACTCAGTACTGTTTTGCGTGTGTATCATCAGTATCCTGTGTGGGTTTTGGGATGATTGTGTAATGACAGGATACATTGCAGTGCAGGTTTTGCTACATTATTATATTGAGGACCTATATGTCCCAATGTCCACATTACAAGGCCAACAGTTGTCAAACACTGTAGAGGTTGTTGTAGACAATCCACAGCCATAAATGTCTACTGCCATGTGCAATTACTATGTGTTAATATGGATTACTAAACAATATAGGCAACCATTATAATACCGAGACCACTCTCCACCAACGGATCATAAACAAACACACATGGCTCTTTCTCTCTTCCTTTATTACTTTCTCTCTGTCTCTCTCTCTCTCTCTCTCTCTCTCTCTCTCTCTTCCTCTCTGGTAGATGTGGAAAAATACATCTGTTTTTCATAGGCAGCAGTTTGACTTTTGTAGGTAATGCTCATGATCAGCTGATGGCCTGTGAATGAATTGGAGTCCCCCACTTGCTAAAGGAACAGCTGTGGTATCATTTCTATAGCCAATTGCATGGAAACACACTCCTATAACTAAGCACTTCATGTGGGTGTTGACCCTTTTCCTTCACTATGAGCAGGATTTGATGTGAGTGACTGACAAACAGCATCACAGAGGGTAGTTGGAAATACCTCTTACAACAAACACTGTGGAGACAAGCCAACAAACTGGAGGGGGTGTTCCAGACATGGGGACAGAATGTAAGTATTGCTGCCCTACATTTGAAGTAATGTTAGTTTAACATGCTTTGTGTGGATATGGCTGTTCTGCATGATTTAAAGTCTGGCATGACAGCGTTATGTGGTTGAGGAAACTCTCACCTGTAGGGATATCTGCAGACTGGCCAGAGTTTGGAGTCTTAAATGTGGTGTGTTACTCACACATTTTCTGTCTTTAGAAATGCAGTAGCATACTCTGATGATTGCAGTCAGTAAATGGTGACATCCATGTGTGTTACTGACTTCATATTCCTCAGAAGAGACATGTTACAACAAACCCTGTTATGCCAGCAGCTTTCTCAGTTTATAACAGCAATATGTCAATAGTGGCTCTGTGTTTGTGCCTCTGTCCCCCAAGTCTGTCACCCTTTGTCCATATGTCATGCAGTAAGAGGTGGATATGTACAGTATATCATTATTTACTGACATAATTCATGATATCAAGCCAGTGATATATCAGACTGCGAGATATGTTATGTATAGGAGGCCTTATATTTGAGGACAAAACCTGGACATACTGTTGTAGTCTATACAGTAGTGATGTCTGTGTACTTATGGGGATTCCTGATAGTGTCAGTATTGTGTAGCAGTGTATTGTGAATGTATTATTTGCCTGTGTGCAGACTGGGGTAGATGTCAGTGTTCTTGGTCCTGTTCTATCTGATGTTGCATGCTGCTCCAGTTTCTGGTACACTATCAGTGTATATGTTTGTAGGGCTAGACTGAGACATGCCCATACCACAGTCAGGCATCGGACTACACTGTGAATTGGGCCAGTATATGTAGGGTTAGTGTGTGAGTGGCAAATATGATGATGGTTTTGTTCGCACAGTCCATATACTGTACTATTAATTAGGCTTACCATAATGTGGCTGTGTTGAGATTGGTTGTGGGTATGCACTTTCACAATGGTGTCTGTTACTCTGTGCTGTTACATGCCTGTAGTGCCTGCTATGTTTGCAGTTACATGTGTATTCCCCCATAAGAAAATTGGGTTAGTGTTATGGCAGCCTGCCTGTAGTTAGACAGTGCTTGGTGACATGCCTAGCAGCCCAGTGTATTTAACTAGTGTGATGTTATGTCCAGATATTTGTCAGATGTACTGTTGCCTTGCCACCATACGTGTTGTGTATTTCTGAAAAAACAGTGGGATGCTGCAAAGGTGTATGTCACTAACTAGTGGGATGTATGTGGGCTTGGGATCTCTGCTCCTCCAGTTAAAATGTGTAAGGGCAGACAGGTGGGTGTGAACTTATCTACTCCAGTATTTGTGATATATCCCATTTTTATGGCTGTAAACATCCCCTTTGTCAGACTTGGTCCACACATCTTGCACTAAGGAGTTCTGTGCATACCTCTGGACTGACCAGATTGTTTCAGACTGTCCACATTTATTGGTCATATTTCTGCTGTATTCCACAGGATCATTACTGTGATTTGTGTGGTACTTCACTATGATGCTTTTATGATGTCTGTCAGTAACTGATGGCATACATGTCAGTTTCAGAAGAGCCTTCCTTCACAACATGTCTGTTGACACAACCCCTGTTACTGTAGTAACATTCTACATTTATAACTTACATTACGTTCCCTTGCACTAAGAGGTTGAAAGCTATGGTGCTGAGGTATAATTCCACTACATGTTATGGGCATATGTTTATATATATATATATATATATATATATATATATATATATATATATATATATATATATGTGTGTGTGTGTGTGTGTGTATGTATGTGTGTGTGTGTGTGTGTGTGTGTGTGTGTGTGTGTGTGTGTGTGTGTGTGTGTGTGTATATATATATATATATATATATATATATATATATATATATATCCAAATCCTTATGTGTAAACATGAGTGTTGTATATATCTTCTCAGATGTAACCCACCATATTTATCTGATACGTGTATATTTAGATATAAAAACATGACTGATTCAACACTATTTTCACTAACAAGTAGTAAACAATTGTAGTAGTCAAAGCAGTTGTTCACTACTATTCAGTACGTGTACTGACTCATATATTTGAAAAAGCAACAGGCATTTTTACAGCTCAGATGGCCTTGTGGTTAAGTGCAGTGACTATAGCCTAGAGGGTCCCTGGTTCAAGACCTGCAAGGGCTGCTTATTTTGTTGGTAGGCAGAACTAGGACTGTTGGATACAGAGTGGTTAAGGCAGTTTTGAAGCAGCTTTAAGCAGGTTTGCACGGGTTTGCTCAATGGTAAGCAGCGCTAACGTATGGTTAAACAAAAAGGTGCTTACACTGTGTAGGCTTTGCTTACCAGTGCGCAAATCTGCTTAGCATTTAAATTTAAGCAATGATTACACCTGCTAAGCATAACTCAGCCATAGTAACCAGTGATCACATTCCAGTCTGATAAAATAGCAGGGTAATGACATCTTTAATAAGTGTATTTAATTCCATGTACATAACATGCTTCTATGTGCTGTCATTACAGTAGCAAGGGGTGTGAGTATGCTGTATGGGACACCTGAGTATACATGGGTAGTACCACAATCCTTTCTCTTTGTATGTGTTTCATACATGGGTAGTATCCCAGGTTATATGCAGTCACACTTGCATGTATTGCATCATTATGTTAATACTTTTAACAGTGTTTTTCCAAGTAAGAGTAGATTGCAGATTGTAGTACTTGATCCATACACCTCTGTATGCAAAGCTGGACTCTGAATATTAGCTATCGTGTTCTTGGTGTTTGAGCTGTATGTTTTTAAGCATCTCCTATTGGCTATTGATCTGATATGTTGATATTAACTGTAGACTACTATGTGTTTTGGACATGTCATTGAGGACTGCTGTCATGTAGTAATGGTGTACCTATCGGTGTCAGACATCTATCTGTCAAAACATTCATCCTAATGCATTACCTGTTGGCTAGATAATTTCTGTCTGTCCTCTGTACCAGTGTGCAGATGTCAGGTAGCCATCTTGGCTGATTACAGGCAATCTCTGATTGACTGACACTGGCATGTCTGCCCAGGTTTGTTATGAATGCCACAGCTAGGAAACCCCACTTTGTATGCACCGCATGCCATGGATACTTCAACCAGACTACCACAGTCAACAGAACATGCTTGGGTACAGGTCACTAACCCAATTGCGTGTGAATGTGCATATTTGTAGGAGACAGCATTCTGAGGCCACATTCTGCAAATACACTAAACTGTGCCATACATTATAAGGGATGATGATGTTCCTGACATTAGGAGAGCTATGACAAACCCTCACCCTACTATCCCTGTGGCATGTGCAATAAAAGCATATCCATGTAGTAGCACTGATTAGATAGACAAGGGTTTGTATTGCAGTCCTGGTCAATGTGTGATTGTGGGTATGTCAAAGCATTACCATGGGTTTCAGTGACTACAATATCCAATGTGGGGTGTGGGTGCTGGGTATACTGCCTTTACACCATGGTACCCCCAGTACATGTCCCAAAGTCCACTGTATGAGGGCTGCTGTCACCATCAACCATACAGGTAACTGATTACACTATCCTGCCCAATGATGCATGTGCTGTGTGCAAAACCTCTGTAAAAGTATGGACTCACTGACAAGGTAGTTAACACTGGTAAACCCAGGTCTGTCAAATGTGTCTGTGACTGTATGTGTTTGTCAATGTCTATGTATTTTTCATTAGCACCCAGTACATCCCCATTACCATACTGTACAAGGCCTGGTGATGTTCTTCACTTAACAGGATGCTCGGGACACACTTCACCCTAAAAGCATTTTGGTATGTGCAATTAAGGCCAAACACATTAGTAGCAATAAGTACCTAGGTAGGGGTTCTACTCTCAGTGTTGCCAAGTAAATGTGTGTGTATGTGAAGGGATCTACTTCAGTTTGCAGAAAATATATTTCCCAGGAGATCATTTGTCCGAGACCTAACTGGCAAAATGTAACATTTCAAAGCAATCATCTTGTGGAAATTAATTTCATCAAAACTAGTAGTGGATGTGTAAATGCCCTCTTCCCCACTGTACAACTGTACAGCAATACTGGAGTTGGTATATATAGTTGGGTGTGGTTGTAGTGGGCACAGCCACCCACATTGAGGCTATTGTTGTACGTATCCCCCCGCTTAGTGTGCTGTTATACTGTTTATGTTAACAGGTTAAGTAGTTGTTAATCACACTGTGTGTGGTTCTATGCCACCCCACACCCTCCAAAGGGGACTGTGCCACCCACATCAGCACACCTATGTTTACCAACTCCAGGATTGCACTACATTGGGGAAGAGGACATATACCCTGCCAGTACCATTGTCAATTACATTAAACTGGAAGACTGATTATTTACTGATGTGATGTTTTGACAATTAGGTCTTGGTGGAACTACACAGGCCAAAATGAGTTCACTGCAAAATGAAGTACATCCATGTGAACAGTACTCTCTGTGTATTGCATCAACACCAAAGCCTGTGTGTGTGTGTGTGTGTGTGTGTGTGTGTGTGTGTGTGTGTGTGTGTGTGTGTGTGTGTGTGTGTGTGTGTGCGTTATTCACAAACATTTGGTGTGTGCCACCCAGTACACTTACCATTCTCCACTGTAGAAGAGCTGCTCACATCAGCCACCATGCACTCACCTGTATGCACCCCTCAGACCTATCAGCCATGTGGCACATGCTGTAACTGTTATACAGACCTATGATTGTGTTCAGCTGTCCCCAGGATATGACACA